>NC_133538.1:252592406-252832652 GCF_048544455.1 Silene latifolia | reverse complement strand
CGGCTTCCCTTCTTTGAGCATGATAATGGAAGCTAAGCATAGAATCGGGAGTATGGTTGGCGGGGAATATGCAAAGAGGAGAACGAGTGGCTCAATAAATGGGGTGTGTACATCCTATTGTTGGCGGTAATTTTTAGTCAGGTTTTTGCATACATGATGGTTTGTTTGAGCTATCTGAGTGTTAACGGTTTATTAATGCTCTTTCTAGTTTTGCAAGTTGTAAATTTGACATTTTTGTCCTTGATATATATATAATCTCACATTTCACCAAAAAAAAAAAAAATAGTTTGACGTAATGACGTCTTCACCTTATATAGGGAGCGTTTATTAACTAAAACATAAACTAATCACGTAACAAAAATCCCGTGTAAATAAGCATAGTACTCGATCGAGGCATTTGAGACCTCTCGATCGAGAAACTCTTGAGCAAATCTTATTGATGGAATAGATATGGCCTTCGATGGAGAGCTTCTAATTCAGCCCACTTCGATCGAGCTCGGCGGGTCTCGATCGAACTCCAACAAATCAAAACCACTCGATCGACTATTAATGCTCTCGATCGAGTACTCAAAGAATCGAAAACAGCTTGATCTTCGTTTGGTTAGCTTCTAAGGACTCCCCCACGCTTCCCGAGGCATGGCACTTCCGCTCTAAATCCTCCATCTCCATAAATGCATGCTAGGATGAATGAATAAGGCACGATTTCACCACTTTGAGGTCCGTTCTTGCAAATGAGACGAAACAAAACCAAAGTAGCCTATTCAGGGCATTTTACAATACAAAACAACGAGAATGATGTAGAAATGCGTGCATTAAGAGGCTAAAAAGACTATATAAATTGCACGTATCATCGTCCACATATAAAAGTAAGAAAATAAGTTTACTCCCACTAAAATTCATGTATAAACATCGTTCCTCAACACGTTAAGAAAAACCATTCCGTTTAATAACATGATCAAAACGATGATTTCAACTTCTTGATGCTTGCTTAAGACCATAAATGGATCTCTTAAGTTTGCATACTTTGTTAGGATTTTCAGGATCCACAAAACCTTCGGTTATGTCATATACACATCCTCTTCCAAAACCCGTTCGGAAGGCAATCTTGACATCCATTTGCCATATCTCATAATCATGAAATACAACAATCGCTAACATTATCCGAAAAGATCTAAGCATAGCAACTGGTGCAAAAGTTTCGTCATAGTGTAAACCACGGACCTGGGTGAAACCTTTTCCCACCAATCTAGCTTTGTAGACATCTTTATGTCCATCCATGCCGATTTTAATCTTAAAGATCCACTTACACTGAAGAGGTCGAATATCTTTAGGTAAGTCAACGAAGTCTTATACCTAATTATCGTACACGGAATCCATTTCGGATTGCATGGCCTCGAGCCATAACTTAGAGTCGGAACTAGTAATAGTCGCTTTGCAGGTTTTAGGTTCATCACTTTCTAAAAGTAATACCTCATAGTCACCATCTTCCTCGATAATACGAAGGTATCTATCAGGCTGGCTACTAACCCTTCTTGACCTCTTAGGTTCAGAAGGAACAATAACCGAGTCAGATGTAGAAAGAACATCTTCCTTTACTGTCACATCAGTTTGTGGGCTCTTGAAATTAATCAAGTTCAATTTTTCTCCCACGCGTCTTCTAGAAATAAACTCTTTTTCTAGAAAGACAGCCTCAGGAGCCACAAACACTTTGTTCTCGTTACTATTGTAGAATTAATATCCACAAGTTTCCTTTGGGTAACCTACAAATATACATTTGTCAGAACGAGGTGCAAGCTTATCGTCAGACTTGTTCTTGTCATAAACATCACAACCCCATACTTTCATGTATCGCAAATTCGGGACATTCCCATTCTATATCTCATATGGAGTTTTGTCGGTTGCTTTAGTGGGACTTTGATTAAGTGAGCGTATAGCAGATAAAATGGCAAATCCCCACAATGACCTTGGTAACTCAGTCTGACTCATCATTGATCGGACCATATCTAATAAATTTCGATTCCTCCTTTCAGCCACATCATTCAGTTGTGGTGTGCCAGGAGGAGTTAACTGAGATACAATACCACAGTCTTTAAGGTGATCTTTAAAGTCATTACTTAAATATTCTCCACCACGATCTGATCGTAATGTTTTAATCTTTTTATTTAATTTGTTTTCTACTTCATTCTGAAACTTCTTGAACTTGTCAAAAGCTTAAATTTTATACCTAATTAAGTAGACAAACCCATATCTACTCATATCATCGGTAAAAGGTAATGAAATAATCATAATTGCCTCTAGCAGTGATAGTCATTGTATCACATATATCGGTATTTATTAGACCCAACAGCTCACTAGCTCGAGATCCTTTTCCTAAAAAAGGTGCACAAGTCATCTTGCTAATAAGACAAGATTCGCATATGCCAAATGATTTGTAATCAAAAGGTTTAATGATACCAGTTGACACTAGCCTGTTAATGCAATTCTCATTGATATGTCCAAATCGACAATGCCATAAATAAGATTGATCGAGATTACTTGTTTTATGTCTTTTATTATCTAAATGATAAACATAGTTGGTAGTGTCTAGAATATAAATACCATTAATTGAAAAAACTTGGCTATATACAATCTCATTATGAGAAAAGTACAACATTTGCCTTTAATTACAAAATGAAAACCTTATGTGTCTAACACAGACCGATATTATATTACTAGACAATGTTGGTACAAAATAAAAGTTACTTAAAAACAATCAGAACCGGAAGCTAAATTAAGTACATATGTTCCTACAAAAACAAAGCAATGGCTACTTTAGACACAAGTTATCCATTCGCAGATCCACATCACCCTTGTTTAGCTTCTTTACGCTTTTTAGGCCCTGGAAATGATTACATAGGTGAGAACCACAACCAGTATCTAATACCTAAGTTGTATTTGAAGCGTGATTTATGTCTATCATAAAAGATTCGGTTGAGAAATTACATGTTGGCTTCACAATGCCAGCTTTGGTGTCGTCCAGATATTTGGGGGGCAATTACGCCTCATATGTCCCTTGTTATTACAATAATTACAAGTATCTTTAAGAGGATTACCCTTCTTAGGTTTAGGCTTGGTAGAGTTATTCGCAATAGCCTTACCTTTGCCCTCAACCTGTACGAGCTTCTTACCAGCGTTCCTCTTAAACTTCCTCTTACCCTTCACATTGATTGCAAGGACATCCTTCCCTGTACTTCCACTCAATCCCATATCCTTCTCTGCTTGCACAAGCAAAGAATGCAGCTCATGAAGACTTTTCTCATGTTAGTCATATTATAATTTACCCTAAATTGGGTAAATCGTTTGACTTGTGAGAGAGAGTGGAGTACTCGGTCCACCACAAGCTCATCAGGGATCTTGCATCCCAGCCCATCTAGAGTTTCCATGTAATCAATCATTTTAAGTACGTGTGAACTCGGAGGTTGTCCTTCTTTGAGGTTAGCCTCAAAAAAAGGACAGCGGCGTCATATTGAAGTATCCTCAGGGCTTGAAAAAACATTGTAGATAGCCTCGAGAATACTTCATGAGCATTGTGGAATTTGACACACTGCCTTTTTAAGGCAAGATCCATTGCAAAAATTAAAACATTTTTAACAGCAGCGGATTCTTTTTTATATTCATTGTATGCCTCCCTTATATCAGCAGTGGCCCTAAAACTACGTGAAGGGGAGAGGGATTGACTAGGTAGTGTAATTTACCATCACCTGTGGCAGGTAATCGTAGTTGTTCTTCCCAATCTTTAAAATTACTACCGTCAGCTTTTAAAATATATTTGTCCATAAAAGGAGCCAAGAATCTTTAGATATTGTGGCGGTTTGACTAAAAGTAGCCATTGTGATTACTACAAAAGGAAATGAAAGGAAAATTAACATTTATCTTACACATTTTACTTGTAAAACAATTTTAACAAGTTCTCATTTATATAATGATCTCCCACTGAATTATATAAATGTTCCCAAAATTCATCTTTATATTAACACGGGCACGGTGGACCGACTCATCCCATATTTATATAAATTTGGTGAGTCAACTTATTTGACTGATTCTACCATTAGAACTTTTGGTCGACGCATTTTCTTAAAATCTATCTTTTAGCCCCAGAACTAAATATGGGCACGGTGGACCGATTCAACCCATATTAATCCCGTTGAGTCCAACCAAATTTCACGTGTAATAACTTTTATTACCCTACTTACCCAACGTAAAAAGAGTGTACCCGGTGATCCGAGTCTACTTGTAATGAAGAAGGGATTCATAGGTGCTAATATTTGGTAAGGCTAATCTCAATTTTTAAAGTGAGATATCTTATCAATTTAATTGTCTATCACTCTTAAGTGAACTAAATTGGTGAATGCCAGACAATTATATCGATAACAACGAAAAACATGTAGTGACGATTTGGCATGAATGCATAACAAATTAAAACAACAATTCCTAATATGGCCACCTAGTTAATCTAATTAACTTAAATTATTACACTTCAGAAACCAACTCCTTGGTCCCTTGAGCCTTCATAAAAATGACCTCCATCTTTTGGACTTCGGAACTCTTTTCCGAAAACACCGTCTTTAGGATATACCTTCTTGAGATAATACAAACTAACTACTAATAATCAAACAACATAGCAATATCCTACTATACAATTTGTAATAAAAATAAAACTATTATTTTTTTTTTGGGGAAAAGGTAAGCTAATCTCATTAAAATCATCATGAATCCGAATTACATTAAGGGAGAGACTTATAGATCGTCTCTAACCTTACTTAATACTTGCAAACCATGTTACAAACGTAGAATTAGTACTCTTTATCATACTTAGTCTCATAAAACTATTAATTAATTATAAATTAGCGAAACGAAATCGCAATTTATTACAAATTAAATCGATATTCCCTTACATTACGGGAATATCAATTTCTAACTATGGCCATATTAGGTAAAATTATATGAATAAATGTAATATAAAATCCATTCATCTATATGAAAAATAAATATGCAATAAAAATGTCATGCCAAATCGTCCAACTTACCAACAACGATCATTTGAGCTTGTTTTGATGGAATTTTTACCATTAAAAAAAATCCATAACCAATTCTTATAACAATTTTAAGATGTACTCATCATACTAATCTGGTATAACCCCAAAATAATTATTCCCACTAATTATTTTGTGGTTGAATGGGTTTAAAAAATATTTTTATAGCAAAAATAGCTTAAAAATTCATAACTTTTATGAAAAACTCAATTTAATTTAAACTTTTATAGAAAAATCAAATTTTATATTTTTGTACATTCTGGTCATATATCAAAATGACATGCATGTAAAAAATTTGGCCATAAAATTTCTTTAAAACAATTTTTGCAATTTTTATCGATAAAGCGACAATTTTAAGATTTAATTCCAAATTAAACTATTAAAAATAAAATGACTTGAAAATAAAATTTTGCACATTTTAGAACAGTTTCCAGGAGCTAAAAATTATAAAATTTCGAGCCCATAAATTAAATAAATATTTATTTGTAAAATAACCATTATTTACCAATTTTTATCAAATAAAAATAAATAAACAACCTAAATTAATCACATTAATTTTCAAAATTTCTACTTCTAAGAAATAGAACATGCATGTTTTTTTTTCCAAATAAATATGCATAAAATTAACATGAAACTTAATTTAATTAACTCTTAATTAGAATTAATGCATATTTACACGATTTTATGCCATTTTATGTTTTAAAACTTAATAAAATGCCATTAAATTTTAAAAAATTAAAATTTTCGACCCATATTAATATAATACTATGTTATATATATATGCAAGACCATATTTTGTGATAAAAAATAATTTTAACATCAAAATATCAAAGTTTATCAATTTATCGTATAAACTTATAAAATCGTCTTATAACTACATGCATGTATGTAACAATATACACTGATACCACTTGTTAGTATTTTAGACCATATAATACTATCTTAGTGATAATAAAATTACAGTTTAATTTTATTATCTGGTCTAAAACTACATGCATGCAAGATAATATAAAATTAAGAAGAAATTTTTCCATTACAATTGGTGTAGTGGCAATATGAGGGTACCACAAAGGTCTCCTACCTTTGTAGTTCTTGAGATAAAATAACAAGGATGATTCTCCAACTTTTAGTACCCAAAGTTGAGTACCTCCTTAGGTGTACACCCAAGATTTAACCCAAGATTATCCTATAACTAAGGTGTTGCCCTTTAGCTTGCCTGTTCTTAAGTAACTGCACTGCTTGTCTGGTCTAATGGATGTGAGAGGAGCGGGTGTAGCCCCAAAGTGAATGACCTCTGCCCTACCAAAAGGAAGGACAAGCGTTCTGAATGAATTAGCTCCTTGGTAATGGCTTAATCTATAGATAGAAATGGGAAAAAAGCAAGGGTATTTGGGGCCTCTTTTCTTAGGTGCGTGTTGTCGAATGGTATAGAAAAGGCGAAATCTGATCTAATAATGCCCGGCATTAATGAGGCGATCAGAATGGTACCCGAATTCATTTACGATCCCGAGTTTCCAGACACATCGCACTTCCGCTCGGGCCCTTCGGTGTTTACATGCTCGAAGAAGACCTCAACCAACGGCACACCGCTGCTTCCTGACTGACTTCTTAAAGACGTACGAGGACGAAACACGCACTCTTGCCCCTTTTGTGGGGATCCATCAATCAAGTGAACTGCGATTTCTGCTTTCGCAAAGACGTATCACGGGACAAATAAAAGAGACAAGTTAATGTGGAATTTCAGCTGTACTCGGCCTATCTTATCTCGGACCTTCTTCCGTTTAAGAATTACAAAAGCTTACTTTGATTCTAACAAGTACGGAGGCGACGAAAGGCACCTCCAGAATCCAGAATGTATTCTCCCCTTTTTCCTAAGGTCTAAAGGATCTCAGTCCCCAGTGGCAGTGGCAAAAAAGCTCACCAAACAGCGCTTTTGGATAATTCGACAATCTGAGTACGCCCCTGCCAGTGGAATTCCTATGTTTGGTGCGGAGCTTTGCTGTCTTTCTTCTAGTGTTTACACTGGAAGCCCCTTGTTATGCGCTAGCCATTTGCTGCTGGAAACCTTCCTCGAAAGATCCTTACGCTAGAAAGGCCCCTTCTCATCCTTGTCTTTTTTTGGTTTGGAAGTTCCAGAATGTTGTCTGTGGAAAGCAGAAATCTATTCTATCAGGTCGTATCCGCGAGCTTTATAAGAAGAATGAAAGCGCACCTTCCAGATCCTTTGAAGAAGATTTCGCCGCAATGGACCTTTTCTCCTGCCCGAATATTGCCCTTTTTTCTAGAAGGCTGTTACAAGCCTGATGTCGAATTCCAAATGTGACACCCTCAGAAAACGCGGAAAAGTAAACACGTAATTTCTAAATAAAAACTGCATGGATATGTTTGTAATAGGTTCAATTGGGTAAAAACCTGTAATTTTAAAACCTGAACCTGTTATAAAGATATCCAAATTGGAAGGTGTCAAACGTACAAGGTCTAACTAGAAGTTTCATAACATAACCATCGCTAAAGTCGCGAATAGCAAATTATACAACCAAATGTAAAGAGGGAGACATATGTCCCTAAAATGTATGTGACATAAAAAGTGTTTTAGGGTCACAATAAAATAAAGCCAGTCTAGGTTCCAAGGTTACTTTGCTCGCTAGCTCGTCCATGTACCCCATATATGCATCACCTACCTGTCAATCGCATTTTATACAAATACGAAAGCCACAGTCAGTGGGGAGTAACTCCGAGTTCTCCCAGCCACGAAATGTCATAATTAATATAACATGTAAACATAAGCATATGAATACGAATCACACAATGCCTTAGCATATAGATGCTAGACAGTCGTGCTTATCATGTGAACAACAATATAACAACACATAGTCCTAACATGTGAATACTAGACCGACTCATACTACACTATCATGTGAATCACATAACATCCAGGAATCCAAACTCTATCAACCATAGCCGGCTTGCATCTCACGTTCTATGATTCATAGAATCATCAAACAAGAAAGGGCAATATATCAAAGACAGGCATAAGTTCTTAGTCCCGTCAATAGTCACTCTGTAACTCGAGTCTATACCACGAGGTAGGGAAGGTAATCGAACCGGTATCTTGGCTCAGAGGTTCTATCAAAACATGGCCAAGACACAACACAACCCTAGCCTAAAATCTGCGCAGACCTAGACATGCGGATACACACCACCGCACCCAAGACCCACAATTTTTCTAAAACAAAGTGAGTACCCTAAGGAGTCCACCAAAGGGTTGGCTAGTACTTAAGCTGACCACTTACTCTCAAAATAAGTAACGAGGTCATGCCCCAACTTGGATATAAACCCACCAAGTCAGGAACACAAAGGCTATTAAGCAGTGAACATACACTCGTCAAAGACTATAAAGACCTATCTATGATGAAGGCCGAAATACTCACCTAGGACCTAGTCCCAGCTAGTCCCAGCTTGAATACTTTAGCCCACACCACACAAGACAAGTAGGATACCCAATTCAAATTGACAATCCAACAATATCTCCATTATCAATAATAATCCAAATTCCAGCTAACCGTTAATTTCATAATTCATGAGAACAAGCTAAAATGGCAAAGAGGCAACAAGACTGAAGTATAAGGCAGCCAATTCATCCAACAACCAACATGTGAAATGATAATTACAAATATTAAGACATAACATAAAATTTCCAATAACAACCAATCTCACCTCAAAGACAAACCCTCGACCCGAGTCCCGCGACGGGTCATCGGTCAAATCGAGGCTGACCGGTTTAAACCTAGTTTGACCAAACTCATTCGGTCAATCTGGCCCAGCTCAGAGTCTTGGCCTACTTTGGCCCAATTTACAAATTTTATCGCAATATTATTCTCATGCTATTTCCAATTTCTATCATGTGAAAAACGAAAGTAACACATTATCAATCACCTAAACACTTAACAAACAACAAACACAATATCAGCTACTAATGTGACATTAATTCGTCGAGTAACTCGGAATAGTTACCTTAAGCTAGCAAAGAGACAACCAATAACTTGAGAAAGCTTCTAAAACCCAAAATTACTCTTCATCTTCAACCACATATGAGCCACCTAAAATAATTATGTGAAAGGACGATATTAACGAATTATCTTTATATAAAAATATGAGACGGAAATTAATTTAATTATATTTTAAATAAACCAAACTAGCGTCAAAACAAATTATAGACACAGCTCTAAAATTATTATGATAACCTCAAACTCGGCCTAACCACCAACTACACATGGCCTCAAACTCGTGACTTAGCTAGGTCACTGCCTAGGCCACGGCCAGGCCACTAGGAGTCCGACACGACCACCACCCGACTACCCATAGCCACCCTTCACCCTACTTCATAACCTGACCCAAAAATCAGTCCAAAATAGAACCCAAAAGATGCCTAAATTCGACCCCAACTCCAGTCCTCAAATGCAAAGTGAAAACCCACGATGACAGCTCTCGTCCCTGCCCAAAACAGAGTACCAATCGTCCCCTTAAGACTCCCTTCTCGCGCCTAAAAACAGTCCTAGCTGAGCCAACTAAGTCAGCATTTAAAACGGTTTTAGAGCGGAAATCCACAAGTATAAAGCAACTCAAAAACAGACCCTAAAGACTACAAAAATCGCCCCAACACAGAGTCCAAATTAGTCCAAAACAATCCCTACATGTCAGTATACACCGTCTCAACTATAAAACACACCAATTATCACCCAAAACAATCCATACATGTCAGCATACACCGTCTTAATCATCTCCACATATCAGCTTGAATCGGAATTATTAGCGATTTTTACAAAACTAACGGATATTAATAAAAATTGCTAATTTAGTGAAATAAGCTCAAAATAGCTAATTGGACGGTTTTGTTCCCAAAATCCATCTCGGGTTTACTTAAAACAACTTTCATAAAGACTCGTAAAGAAACGGAAATTATTAAATAAATAAACTCGAACTAATTTTAAATAAACTTATTAATGATTATTAAAATTAATGTATCGAATTATGATGAATTTAATTAATTAGCTAAGCATAAATATATAAATCGTTAAATGATGTAATTAAATTCAAAATAGCAATTAAAAGAATTTTATCCAACTTAATAAAATACGGGGTGTTACACAAAAACCCGGAGAGGTTCCCCCCACTCTTCTTTGATCCGTATTACAGTAGAGTGGCGACCTCGACCCGAGCGGCCTGCACATTCGCGAATACACTCGCTAGCAGCGTAAGGACAGAGGGCACGAATATACGGGGGGCCTTCCTTTACCTTAGTCTTAGTGTCTTCTCTCTTAACAACAAATTACTAACTAGATAATATATAAGACAGCCTTGTATATTACTACAAATTATTATTAATCTAACAATATTTGTTTTATATTATTATATATGTATATTATATGATGATTATGAGATGAGAATAATTGGTTTAAGAGAGGAAAAATTTGGCCTTTGGCTCTCAATGTTGAACCGTCCAAATGGAGCTACAAAGGACAATTTTTTCTTCAATTTTTCATCCCCAAATGAATTGCATGAGGTGGGTATTTATAAGGGAAGAAATGTAAATAAATGATAGGAACAAGCCATGTGAAATCTTGCCCAACATTTGACAAGTGTAGCTCTTAAAAGAGCATCCTAAAACAGGTTCACATGGCTCCATTTGGTCCATTTCGATTTTCGACATTTGTCCAACAAATGCTTATAAGTCTGATATTATCTTATATAATTAAATATTAATTTGATTATTTAACACTTAAATAATACAAATTAACAACTAATGACCACTTAACTTTTAGGTAATTATTAGACCATTTCACCAATATAAAATGTGTTTTATGATCCCTTATTAGCTAATTTTACAATCTCTTGTAAATTTAAATAGTTAATTACCTTCGCTTCAAAACATATACACATATCGTATAAAACTAATTAATTAAAAATTAATTAATAAATTCTAATTTATATTTATTAATTAATTATCACATAATTAAACAATAAATCCTCTTGGCCCAAGTTCGTAACCCGTCATCAAATAATACATTCACACGACTTATTAAAAGTCAATTAATACATGGAATTAATTATATCGTATCTCATACAAATACTTTAGCCCACACCACACAAGACAAGTAGGATACCCAATTCAGCTGACAATCCAACAATATCTCCATTATCAATAATAATCCAAATTCCAGCTAACCGTTAATTTCATAATTCATGAGAACAAGCTAAAATGGCAAAGAGGCAACAAGACGGAAGTATAAGGCAGCCAATTCATCCAACAACCAACATGTGAAATGATAATTACAAATATTAAGACATAACATAAAATTTCCAATAACAACCAATCTCACCTCAAAGACAAACCCTCGACCCGAGTCCCGCGACGGGTCATCGGTCAAATCGAGGCTGACCGGTTTAAACCTAGTTTGACCAAACTCGTTCGGTCAATCTGGCCCAGCTCAGAGTCTTGGCCTACTTTGGCCCAATTTACAAATTTTATCGCAATATTATTCTCATGCTATTTCCAATTTCTATCATGTGAAAAACGAAAGTAACACATTATCAATCACCTAAACACTTAACAAACAACAAACACAATATCAGCTACTAATGTGACATTAATTCGTCGAGTAACTCGGAATAGTTACCTTAAGCTAGCAAAGAGACAACCAATAACTTGAGAAAGCTTCTAAAACCCAAAATTACTCTTCATCTTCAACCACATATGAGCCACCTAAAATAATTATGTGAAAGGACGATATTAACGAATTATCTTTATATAAAAATATGAGACGGAAATTAATTTAATTATATTTTAAATAAACCAAACTAGCGTCAAAACAAATTATAGACACAGCTCTAAAATTATTATGATAACTTCAAACTCGGCCTAACCACCAACTACACATGGCCTCAAACTCGTGACTTAGCTAGGTCACTGCCTAGGCCACGGCCAGGCCACTAGGAGTCCGACACGACCACCACCCGACTACCCATAGCCACCCTTCACCCTACTTCATAACCCGACCCAAAAATCAGTCAAAATAGAACCCAAAAGATGCCTAAATTCGACCCAACTCCAGGTCCTCAAATGCAAAGTGAAAACCCACGATGACAACTCTCGTCCCCCCAAAACAGCAGTACCAATCGTCCCCTTAAGACTCCTTCTCGCCTAAAAATAGTCCTAGCTGAGCCAACTAAGTCAGCATTTAAAACGGTTTTAGAGCGGAAATCCACAAGTATAAAGCAACTCAAAAACAGACCCTAAAGACTACAAAAATCGCCCCAACACAGAGTCCAAATTAGTCCAAAACAATCCCTACATGTCAGTATACACCGTCTCAACTATAAAACACACCAATTATCACCCAAAACAATCCATACATGTCAGCATACACCGTCTTAATCATCTCCACATATCAGCTTGAATCGGAATTATTAGCGATTTTTACAAAACTAACGGATATTAATAAAAATTGCTAATTTAGTGAAATAAGCTCAAAATAGCTAATTGGACGGTTTTGTTCCCAAAATCCATCTCGGGTTTACTTAAAACAACTTTCATAAAGACTCGTAAAGAAACGGAAATTATTAAATAAATAAACTCGAACTAATTTTAAATAAACTTATTAATGATTATTAAAATTAATGTATCGAATTATGATGAAATTAATTAATTAGCTAAGCATAAATATATAAATCGTTAAATGATGTAATTAAATTCAAAATAGCAATTAAAAGAATTTTATCCAACTTAATAAAATACGGGGTGTTACACCAAAAACCAGCGAGAGGTTCCCCACTCTTCTTTGATCCGTCTTACGGCCGAGTGGCAGCCTCGACCCGAGCGGCCTGCACATTCGCGAATACACTCGCTAGCAGCGTAAGGACAGAGGGCACGAATATACGGGGGGCCTTCCTTTACCTTAGTCTTAGTGTCTTCTCTCTTAACAACAAATTACTAACTAGATAATATATAAGACAGCCTTGTATATTACTACAAATTATTATTAATCTAACAATATTTGTTTTATATTATTATATATGTATATTATATGATGATTATGAGATGAGAATAATTGGTTTAAGAGAGGAAAAATTTGGCCTTTGGCTCTCAATGTTGAACCGTCCAAATGGAGCTACAAAGGACAATTTTTTCTTCAATTTTTCATCCCCAAATGAATTGCATGAGGTGGGTATTTATAAGGGAAGAAATGTAAATAAATGATAGGAACAAGCCATGTGAAATCTTGCCCAACATTTGACAAGTGTAGCTCTTAAAAGAGCATCCTAAAACAGGTTCACATGGCTCCATTTGGTCCATTTCGATTTTCGACATTTGTCCAACAAATGCTTATAAGTCTGATATTATCTTATATAATTAAATATTAATTTGATTATTTAACACTTAAATAATACAAATTAACAACTAATGACCACTTAACTTTTAGGTAATTATTAGACCCTTTCACCAATATAAAATGTGTTTTATGATCCCTTATTAGCTAATTTTACAATCTCTTGTAAATTTAAATAGTTAATTACCTTCGCTTCAAAACATATACACATATCGTATAAAACTAATTAATTAAAAATTAATTAATAAATTCTAATTTATATTTATTAATTAATTATCACATAATTAAACAATAAATCCTCTTGGCCCAAGTTCGTAACCCGTCATCAAATAATACATTCACACGACTTATTAAAAGTCAATTAATACATGGAATTAATTATATCGTATCTCATACAAATAATTAATTTATCCAATTTGGACGTCATCCTATAGGTGTGACCTAAAGGGATCAGTTGATCATCGCCGTCACACGACAGTAACGTCAAACTCTAGTCAGTCGAGCGTTACTGATAAACGTTAATCAACTGTCAAATATATAAAATAAATCCCTCATATTCCTTATACGAGTGTTATTATGTAGATGCACTAATGTGGAGGACACTCACTCCAACGGATAGTAGCATATGCAATAGAGTTGTATATATGATAGTTGCATCATGGCATGTAGTTTCATTTCAGGAAAATTTTGTGAAAATGCCTATTTGAGAAGCTTTACAAGTGTATATAAGGCCCTTGTAGATAACTTTTCTCCTTGAGTCTTTGTTTGTTAGAATACTCTCAAGACCCCGTAAGATGTGTCATACTAGTATCCTTTAACCCATTGACTAATGCCTAGTCAAGAGTGCCTTGTGGTGTGATAACTCCTTGGCTACCGTTTATTCCAAGGAGACTCTTGATGCCATGTAACCGTTCTTACACTTCTATCATCACATTTTGTTAACAAAAAGGGAATGGGCCTAAAAATATCAAATTGAGTTCAAGTTATCAAATGTCAAATGTTTGCAATTTCATGAATGAAAAGAGGAACAAAACTAGACTCTTATGCTTTAATAGAAGTACCCTTGATACAAATGGGGTTACTTTGAAAAATGTTCAAAGAAATGTAAAAAGTTGAAAATGCCAAACATCACAAATGGCATAATGTTCTTAATCGTCAAATGTTACAAAAATAGGGGGAAAATAAACACAAAAGCAAACTACTATTAATGAAACTCATGTACTTTGAAACCATTTTATCCTTTTATAATCATATTTTGTTCCATTGTGTAGAGGGGACGACCCTTCTTCTTGTCTAGGCAAGAGGGGGAATTCCGCGATCCTAAAGTGTTTTCTAACACCATAGGGACTTGGCTCTTGACAAAAGCATTTAGCAATTGTGGATAAAGGTAACCTAGTTTAACACAACTTGGAGGTGACTTGTTTGTATCTTCTTGGACTTAGTAGCTAGGAGAACCAATATCTATGATGGAGTATGTGCCCTTGAATTGATTCCCTTGTAGGTGATTTCCGCCACTTAGATGAGGAAAGTGGCTATTCGTTTTGTAGATGCATCCTTTACTTGTTTTTATGTGCTTAAATATTAGGATGCATCGCCATTTTGGCAAGCCCCACCTTGCCTTGCAAGAAGGCATCTTACCTCATAGGTGTCTTGTTCTGAGTTGAAGGGGCGAAGTGAGACCCGCTAATTGTCTCACATCGGCTAGTAGTACTAATAAAGGTCATAGTTTTAGTCACCTCTTTACTCGGGACGAGCAAAGGTTCGGTTTGGGGATATTTGATGTGACTCATATTTGCAGACATATATGGATAAAAATGGAGCTTGCATGCATTAAGGTCATTTCTTATCTTTAGCTTCCTACTTTGCATATTCTTTGAGGTTTTGTGACCTTGGTAGGAGAGGAATGCTAACCTTGCACATATGGAGAAAAATGGAGCTAAATGGATCGCATCTAACGAATAAGCAACAAAGAGGAGACCAATACTAAAGGCTTAGACCAATAAAACAAGTATTTGGGCAATGATGAAGTACCCCCAAGGCTCCTCAACGATCCCCATGGATCACGAGGCAGCAAATTGAAGAAAAAGTCACACTGGCCTATGAGACGGGCGTCCCTAGCTCAGCCCGAGCGTCCCAAAGATACAGCTCGAGCGTCCGACAAGCATGACGGGCGAATTTCCTTACAACATGGGCGTCCAACATGCTTAGGTCGAGCGGGTCCTTAGGTTCTTGCAAGGCGTTAATCTTCATCTTAGGGACTTAATCGTCATTTAAGTTCTTAGTTACCCTAATACTTGTACTTAGTTTAAATACCCCATTGTATTAGGAGATTAATCATCAAGTTTTAGTAGAGTTAATTACAGGGCTTTATTCAATTTTTAAAAAAGTTTTAATAAAGTTTTATTAGTATTAATCAAGTTGTATTACACAATTCAATATTAATCAAATCTTAATCTTTCCTTAATCATTCGAGTTTTCTTAGATTTAGTTGGGTAATTTGAAGACTATTTGGGTTATTGGAGAATTGACAACTCTTCATCATTCATCAAGTTTCCTTCTATTATTCATTGCTTATTATTTGGATCATCCTAAGTTGGTACAATTCCTTTTACCCTTTGTTTAATCCTTGTTTAATTTTTTACTCATCCATCATGTTTAGCTTTGATAATATGATTGACCCCCTTATTAGCATGTTTTCCATGATCATGAGTGAGTAGTCTCCTAACTAGGATTAATGGGGGATTAGGGGAGTTAATCATGGGGTAGATATTTATTTAATAAGTTCATATGATTGCTTGCTTGTTGTAGTTTCAACTTATGCAAATGTTATGCATGGTGATATGCTTGATTGACAACCTAGCATGAATCTCTTATCAATTCAACAAGACTTGTAAGACATAAACCAACTCAAGGCTTGTTAGACAATGCATATAGTTGAATAGGGAGAATTAAGTCGAATTGTAGGAGTTGTAAAGTCTTGACCGACCCGACTCCGAGACCTAAAACTTCCTTGAAATTGTAAGATATAAACTAACTCGATTCCACTACTACAATAATTTGCTTGTATCTATGAAACTTGTTTATGTGATATCACCATGATTCCCCTATGAACCCATGACACCCTAGTGCCTTAATCATTTGTTTACAAACCCCATTTGCTTGCTTTGCTTTACTTTCATTTGTTTACATTTCATTGTTAAGTAGTTTAGATTGCAAACCTCAAACTCAACCCAAATTGTGACACCCTAAGACATAACTCTCTACAACCGATAAATCAATACAATACCCATCCCTTGGGATCCGACCTTTACTTGCCACTCTACTAAGAGTAGTTAGTTGAGATTATAAATATTGTTTTGATTGGTAAGCTTAGACGACAAAGTTTGAAGCGAATCATTCTTCCACAAAAATAATTCATGGATACTTTCGAAAATAGGTGCAATCCTCGTTCCTTGAAGCATGCTCTCGCTTTCGGGAAGGTGGCCAGAAGGTGGCCATTTGCTCGATAACTTGAATGAGCCGAAGAAGTGGGCGATATTGGAGGGTGGCCGAGTTGTACTTCGTTGCTTCCTCCTACTCGGTTGTGTTATAAGAAGAAGTTTTGTTCCATGCTAGGCTTGGATGCTAAAATTTCGGTGGTGGCTAGGAGAGGAGAAGGGCTCTTGCCTTTTGCCGAGTGCATTCTTACCTTCTTGTTGATGGTGTGAAGAAGGAGGGGCTAAGGTGGTATGGTAGCATGACCCTCATTCATGTTATCGAGCAAATGGAGCACGGGTGGGATCCCTCTTGGCTAGTGCTCGGTGAGATTGTCCAAGCTTTGGATAAGAGGGGTTCTTGTGGAGAAGTCCCTTTGTTTCGATCTCCAGGGATCCTCCAAGTATGGCTCATGGAGAGGCTAAGGTATGTTGAGCCTCCGGTTGACGCTTCTTCTTACTCCTTTCGTCATCTTACCATGAGGAAGAAACTGTATGCGGATAGCTTTGCATGCACCGAGGCCTATTGGACTTCAAAATTGGTGGAGGGCCGTCCTCACATCCGTTGGATGGTGCCGTGGTGACACTTGAGGTCCTTTACGGGGTTGCCCACTCCGGGCGCTTCTTCTTGCTCTTTGATGGTTGTGGGCTTGAAGGTTGCTTCTTTCATTTATCCGGAAAGGGTTATGAGGCAAATGGGCTGCCAACAAAAGGTTCCCGCTCAAGATACTCTCGTCCAAGAGAGTGTGTTCCGAAACTCCAAGCTTGTGGATGCTTTCAAGAGGTGGTGGGCCACTCGACCAATTTGGGAGGTGCCAAACCCCGCTTTAACGACATGGGCGACTCCCGCTTATATCAAATGATCAAGAGCCTCAACCTTGGAATAAAGGTCAAAGTTCTGCAGGGATGAAGTCATCGACCTCAAGTATAGGGAGGTTGGCAAGGCAAACCGCGCCTACTTTAATGACTTTGGTGATGATGTGAGCTTGGATGTGATGAGGCCACAGAAGAAGAGGAGCTTGGGTCCCAAAGAGGTGGTGAGCCTCATGTGGGCTTGGCATGGGCCGAGTATTGGGTCGTGCAAGAGTCCAGTGCCATTACCGTTGCGGATCCGTTCCGAGGAGGAAGCCCATGCTAGGCGGGTTAGCAAGAAGAACAAGGGGAAGATGCATCCCGAAGGCAAAGGCAAGGATAGAATGGAAAAGTGAAGTCCTCCATTACCCGCTTTATTACTATGTTGTATTAGCATTTGTATGCGTTTTTTACTATGGTATATTAGTTATGTGTTGTGTTTGTGTGCTAGTATTATTATGTATGATGTCTTAGTCGACGTTCTAGCTTGGTAAGTCGTGGACTTGTTTATCGCGGGTTTGTTTAAAAAATCTTTTTCTTTTTGTCGAGGGAAGAGTGCCCCTTTAGCTAGAGTAGGGGCTTTATTATTGTCAGGTTTGTAGTCCTTCCTATTATTAATTAAATAAGAGGATTACTTGTGCTAAAAAAATGTTGTGAACATTTGTTGTTTCTTCCATCCATCTTGTAAAGGTAATTCGGTTTGAATTGTCCTAAACATTTGCACATGTGAAGGGGATTTTTGTGGGAAGGGAGAAAGGCCCATTTTTTTGTTCTCCTTTTTGTTTTTTTTTTGTGGTGTTGTTTTTTTGTTATGAGGAAAGGGATGCTTTTTTTTGAAGTTTGTATGGGTTTTTGGTTTTTTTTTGTGTGGGGATAGTTGTATCGTTCTCGTGTAAGAAAGGATTGCCTCCGTATTCACTTGAAGAGTTGAAATCAAACCATGCTCGTAGTTCAAGTGTTTTGTTTGAGTGGGGTGTATATTTTTGTTTGGGTGTTATGGTTGTATCCTTCTTACGTGCGTAAGAAAGGATTGCCTACGTATTCACCTAAAGAGGTGAAATCAAACCATGCTCGTAGTTCAGGTGTTTTGTTTGAGGGAAAATGGATGGTGCCTTCGGTAGATCAAAGGCTGTTGGAAACATGGCAAGGTGCCATAACTTAGACTTGATTAAACATGCAATTTCAAATCAGAACTTTTGAGGAGTTGACTTGAAAGGGAAAATGTTGGTAACTAGTTGTGAAACTAGGGAAAGGTCGTTGGTTATAAGGTTCAAGGGCAGTATTTCTTGAGTTGATCTAGGTTGGTTGGGTTTGTGAATTCCGCCCCATTTAGGTCACACAATCTCAATGCGCCCCCCGAATGGATTTTCTTGACCAGGTATGGCCCGGCCTAATTGGGTTTGAATTTCCCCTCAGATTGACGGGTAACGGTGCTCGAACCGACTTGAGGACCAAGTCGCCTCCTTTGATGTTTCTCGGTTTAACTTTTTTGTTGAATGCCCATTGTATATGTCTTTGGTATAGCTGGACGTTGTGGAAGGCATTGAGTCACCGTTCATCTAGAAGTGTGAGTTGCTCGAACCTTCAACGGGTCCATTCCATCGCAGGGACTTGGCTTTCTAGTAGGTTGCAAAGAGATGGGACTTCTAACTCCACTGGTTATAGTGCCTTCATACCGTATGCTAGGTAGAAGGGCGTTGCTCCTGTTGGTGATCGAATGGAGGTTCGGTATCCCCAGAGTGCGAATGGGAGTTTGCTCGGCCAATCGCGATAATTGTCCTGCATCTTTTTTATGATGGTGACGAGTGTTTTATTTTCTGCCTCTACCGCTGCGTTGGTTTGGGGATGATAGGGGGACGAATGTTGTCGCTTGATCTTGTATTTATCTAACAATGCTTATGTTTCGGCCCGGAAGTGGGAGCCTTGATCGCTGATGATTTCATGCGGTACCCTATATCTGCAGATGATGTTGTCTTAGATGAACTTGGGCCACTTATTTGGCGGTCAAGAATGCTTAGGATTGTGCTTCTACCCATTTGGTGAAGTAGTCGATTGCGACAAGGACAAAGCAATGTCCTTTGGTGCCTATCGGATTGACTTTGCCGATTATGTCGATGCCCCATGTTGAGAAAGGCCAGGGTGATGTCATGGTGTATAAAGGGGATGGTGGTATGTTTTGTATGTTGGCGAAGATTTAGCAATTGTGGAAATGTTTGACGTAGTTTTACTGTCGGCTTCCATGATGGTCCAAAGAGTAGCCTAACCGCATGATTTTTCGGGCAAGCATCATTGCGCTAATATGAGGGCCACATTATTCGTCGTGGACCTCTTCCATGACTTTCTTGGCTTTGTTATGGTCAATGAAAAGGAGAAGGATATCTTTAGGTGTTCTTTTTTATAGTTGCTCTTGGTTTATCACGAATTGTGATGTAAGTAAACGGATGGCTCTTTGTCCTCTTGTATCAGAGTTGGGAGGGAATTCGTTTTTGGTTTTATAGTTGAGTATGGCTTGGTACCAAAGTTCGACATGGTTTTCCTCGTCGTTGTTGATGGCGCAGATGTGAGCAGGCTCGCTCCTTCTCTTGACAAACAGGGGCATGGATGTCATGTCGTCCGATATGTTGACGAGTGCGGCAAGTTTTTCTAGGGCATCGGCAAATTGGTTTTCTTCCCGTGGCAAGTGGAAGTAGTCGATTTGGTCGAAGAATTCGGCCTCCTGGTTAATTTTTGTTTGGTATGGTGCTAGGCTGTCACTTTGGATTTTCCATGATTCGGACACTTGGTTGATGATGAGTGAGGAATCATCGTGGACTCTCAACCTCTTGATGCCAAGTGTTATGGCTGCTTGTAGGCTGATTAGGCATGCTTCGTATTCGGCAGCATTGTTGGTGACGACGAAGTCTAGTTTGACTGAGATCGGAACGTGTTCCCCTTCTAGCGATATTAGAAGGATTAATTCCCCGAAGCCTCTCAGGTTTGATGCATCTTCGAAGTATAGGTCCCATGCTTCGGTGTCGGCACAAAGGATGTCTTTGTCAGGGAGTGACCATGTGTCGGTCGTTGGATCCTCGTTGACGGGATTTTCTGCTAGGAAATCGGCGACTGCCCTTCCCTTGATAACCTTGACGGGTACGAATTTTAGGTCAAATTCGGATAGCATGAGTGTCCACATGGATAACCTTCCGTTTAACATGGGCTTTTCGAAGATGTATTTGATGGGGTCCATCTTGGAGTAGATGTGAACTGTGTACCTGAGCATGTCATGTCGTAGCTTCTTTGTCGACCAAACCAGGGCCAGACATGTCTTCTCCGATTGGGTGTACTTTGTTTTGTATTGGATGAACTTTTTGCTGATGTAGTAGATGGCTCATTCTTCGCCTTCGATTATTTGTGCTAACATTGCTCCCATGGCCGTGTCGGTAATGGTCAGTTATACGGATAAGGGAATTCCCTTCTGAGGTGGCATTAGGACGGGAGGTTTGGACAAGATTTCCTTTATCCTGTCGAAGGCTTTTTGGCAATCGTCATCCCTATCGGTGTGATCGGTGGTGCAGAGCTTCTTGAAGATAGGTTCACAAATCATAGTGAGCTTGGCTATGAAGCGGCTGATGTATTGGACTTGACTGAGAAATCCTCGAATCTCCTTCTCGTTCTTAGGCCGAGGAATTTGTTGGAGAGCTATGATTTTGATGGGATCGATTTCGATGCCTATTTTGCTGATGACGTATCCCAAGAGTTTTCCGGAGGTGACCCCCGAATGCACACTTCCGAGGATTTAGTTTCATGTTGTATTTCCGAAGGCGAGCAAAGAATTTTCGAAGGGCGGTGATGTAGCCGTCTCGCTCTTTCGATTTGACTGCAATACTCCGTATATAATAATTATATAATATAAATATTAATTATAGTTCGATGGTAATAATAATAATAATAAAAATAATACGTGGTAATGATAATAATAATACATAATGCGATACGCATATACGTATACATTTATACTCCGGCTCACCTTATATACTCCACCTTATCCCCTCATCATCTTATCGTAACACAATTGAAGAGTCTATCGATCCAAAATACTCAAGAGGGGGGGTGAATTGAGGATTTAAAACTTTGAAAACTTTTTCGATTGTATGAATATAATTAATTACTTAAAGTTTATTGATTAAACTTTAACTAATTAACTAATGATCAAGTAAGAATAAAGTAAACAAACGAACGAAAGAAGGAGACACACACGGTTTTTGAAGTGGTTCAGTTTCACAAATCGAAACCTACGTCCACTATTCTCGATTAATAAATTTAGTACATTTATACGATTACAAATTTACTAACCCAACTCGTCCAACTAACTCTACCTGTAACTCAATGAGTACCGTTAAATACTCGAGTGACTAACTTACGCTAATAAGAAAGCACTAATGATTCTTGCAAAGGTTCACGTTAATGAACAAGTAAGAAATCTATTGAGCACTATTATCTTATAGCGATAACTTAACAATTAAATATACGAATTTTAAAATATTCGGCCTTTTGAAAATAGCAAATCGGTTTTTTGCTTGAAATACACGGTTTTGCTCTTTGAAAATAAAATCAATTTTATGCTTAAGGTCTCTAATTTTAAATGTTGCAAAAGCAAAGTATTTATAGGATGGAAAGAGCAAGGCTACTCGATTTCATGAAACCCTAATGGCCGAAAATAAAAGATATGTAAACAAATCATATCTTCTATTATTTCTTTCCTTTAAAGCCTAAAAGATAATAAAAAATATTCCAAAAGATAGAATACAATTTATTCTATTATTATCTTTTTCATAAATTCTAAGATATGATAAGATTTTCTATAACAAGAATATCTTTTATCATAAACAGCCATATCAAGTAAGACATAAAAGATATGTAAAGATATTCCTTACAGAATAAAAACTTTACAAAATATACCTTAGGTTACACGAGATACCACGGCTCATATGCCTCGTGACTCGTGTAAACCCTAGCTCAATATTGGGTTAGAATTTAGGTTTTAGGAGTAGTTATATGAAAACCCTAATTAGTAGCATGGTCCAACTCATATGTTGACCCAAAAAAACTACTAACCAACGTTTAACATAAAACAAAACTCCGCATTAAACCGGGCTTTATTTAATAAATACTTTTACTAAAACATCTAAAATAAACTTAAACAATTTTCAAAAACAATTTTGAAATAATGTATGTCGTGTGAAATAAACTCAGCATCTCAATGTTATAGTAGAAGTGATATAACATTGAGCTCTTTTACTGGTAATGTTAAAGCTGCAAAGCTATAACTTTACCAATACAAGAAATTCACTCTTAGTTACCATTACAAGATAATCACCTATACTATTCTAATATTCATAGGAGATCTTCGAGTATAGGCTACTTAGCTTCATCATCCAAGCTTTATTAATTGTTAGGCGGACTTCGTGTTCTCATAATACTTGAATGAAGCTTCAGATAATTTGATCTTCAATTGAGGCTTGATCACCATATACTTCCACCACAATTCTCTTTGTTTCTTGTAATAAATAAGTCTAATCTAAAAGACTTAAACAAACGATTACGCGCAACGAGTATATATAAATTATAAAGCACCTTGACATCATCAAAACATAAACATATACTATATGGTTCAACAAATTCCCCCTTTTTGATGATGGCAAGTCCCCTAAAATTGTGACTAAGTATAGAGTTCCCCCTCAATATAATACCGTCATCTTAATAATAAAGATCAACGCAAGATCAAGAATTTAACATAAAATCGAAACGTAAGGACTTTAAGAGACAATTGGTCTTGACAAGGAGCAAGCTTAGGTAGATGCTTACCATAGACGTTCTTTCCCCCTCTTGACATCATCGAAAATTTAAGAAGAAATATGAAATGACTAGAATAATATAAGACGAGACAAGAGATAAAAAGGATATAAAGTATAAATAAACCACACATAAACATAAGCATCTAGAAGATTAATTATCATATAAACTTAAGAAAACATGATTGATTCCAAAGGGCTGAATAAACAACACGTTTAGAGAGGTACTTGGGCCATAATCCACAAGCACATGCCAAAATGGGCCGAATTAAGTTTGCAAAATACACCACTAAACTGACAAAAGATACTAAAAATAGATAGAGCTAGATGAGGCAAGGTGAGGCAAGGTCAAATGTTACGGTTTTTGTACGGGTTCACATAGTCGGGACCAGTGCGATGTTCCAAGGCATCAAGACGGTGAAACTAACTCCTCACGAGTTGAGAAAGACTTTGAAGACTACGTTCAAAGTTGAGAACCTTCAATGACAACTCTGTTGTGGCCTCCAAAGTGAGCGATTGATCGTTCGCCATAGCCTTCCCATGTATTACCAACGTACCTCCTTGACTTGTAAGGAAGGTAAGACGATCTCCAAGTGGGAACATTTCCCCACGGATGGCCTTCAACTTCCTCTCAAAACCCGATAACCTCTTATCCACTTCATCTATCCAAGCATAAAACTGAGTAGAATCCAAACCCGACTCCAAAGACCGTGATGGTCCAACTTGCGATAAAATCGTAGCCAAGGTAGTG
Organism: Silene latifolia; assembly: GCF_048544455.1. NCBI lineage: Eukaryota > Viridiplantae > Streptophyta > Magnoliopsida > Caryophyllales > Caryophyllaceae > Silene > Silene latifolia. Next base: position 252,808,286 of record NC_133538.1, on the reverse strand, counting down.
GATTGTTTCTCGAATTTTTCCATCAAGGTAGTCATAAAACTTTCCATCTTAGCATCCATAGTTCCCAAACCCGTCTCATTAGGAGCCTTCTCAACATCTTTTACAAGCACCAATTCGGGTCCATCAACCACAAGACCCATAAGCTTAATCAACCGGTCACACATGCAATCTTTAGCACTCACACCGTAAATAGCCTTTCCCACAACTTGTTTTATCTCTAACAACCGTGACACCCACATCCCATATGGAAGATCGATTGTTGTGCAAAGTTTCTCTTTCGTAACCGGGAGACTTGTTTGGACAATACGGTTTAGTACAAGACTCGCTAAATTGACCTTTTGACCTTCCAACCACAAGTAAACAATTATCGCCTCATAACTAGAAACTTTGTCCCTTCCTCCCCTTCTCGGCACGATGGTGTTCCAAAGAAAATTGAGAAGGAACTTAATTTTGACCGAGAGAGGACGGACAACAATATTACCACCATCCGACCCGACTTCCTCAAAGTACTTTTTAATTACCAATTCCTTTTCACCAACCACATTAGACCACTCAAGACTCGGATTAACATCAATTCCGTCATTAGGAACCGAAAAAGCAGAGCAAAAATCCGAAACAGAGACCGTCACATCTACACCATTGTTAGTCGCATGCAAGACCCCTTTCTTAATTTTAACACTAGCGAAAAACTGAACAACTTCAACAGGATAAATTGGACCGAAAATTGACTAACATGACTCCATTCTTGAAAATCAAGAAAATCAATGAAAAAATTAATTGCCGGAATAGTAGTCAACCAAGACTTAGGATAGTACCTGCCACCATGGATTGAGTAAGGCAAGACACAACAAACAAGAATACTCTCATCATGTGTCAAATGGACTCGGTTTAAGCCTTCTCTTGTTGAGTTTGTCGAGACATCTTGGAGTAGAGTCCTCGAAACACCATTCTTAATTATAACCTCGGGTTCATCAACATCATTCCCTTCATCGACAACTACTTTGTTCTTTCCCTTAAAAAGACGACGTATTTTTCCCTCGGACATCGTATCGTCTCGACCGTGAAACAGAGGTGAGGACGATTGTGGGTGTGGTGAAGGAAAAGTAGGAAAATTAGGATTATGAGATGGTAGTGGTGATGGAGGATTGTTGGGGTTTCGGTGTTGTTGATGTCGGGTTGAAGAATGGGTTTTTGCATTGTGAGTATTCATGGTGATGGTGATGGTTGAGTAAAGATGATGATGGAGATGGTAAAATATTTGGCATGATTTTTAGAAAAGAAGAAAAGTGATCAAGTGGATGTGAGGATGTAGGTTACATGGCATCAAGGGGGTAATTATAAGGGTCTAGGTCTAGGTCTTAGGCAAGTGGTAATTAATTTTTAATAAGTGTCAAATTATGATATGAATTAAAGTAGGAATAGGAGGTGTTAGGTGATCAAATTAATATAGTTAAAGATAAGATATGGAAAGTAAGATAAATTGAAGTGTATTAGGAATAGGAAGTGTGGGACGTGTGATACTGTGGAGCTATTTATGAGAATTTTTGTATAAATTGGAATGTAAAAGATATGGTGTATCTTATATTTTGTAAGAGAATAAAGTTTGTATGCTAACAAAATTCTAAAAAACAAATAGAATATATATGATAAATATTTTCTTATAAATGTAATTATTCATACAATGCAATATACGGACACAGTCATACAATCTTAACTTTAACTAGTCAGTCATTAGGAAATTAAACAGATACGGAAGCTTAGGTACCACTGATTAAACCAATTTCCAACCGTAAAGTCTCAAATCGTTCTCTAGCTAATGATTTTGTCAATATGTCTGCCCATTGTTTCTCAATACTACAAAATTCAAGTTTTATATTCCCTTTTTCAACATGGTCACGTATAAAATGGTGTCTTATTTCAATATGCTTTGTGCGAGATTTTTAGAAATAATAATTGCACTAGTATTATCATATAAAATAGGAATACATCCTACGTCAAAACCATAATCACGTAATTGTTGCTTAAGCCATAATAATTAAGTACATACCAGTCCTGCAGCGATATATTCGGCTTCAGCAGTTGAGAGGGCAACCGAATTTTGCTTCATTGAACCCCACTAATGATGCAAGGTCCAACGAATGTGGCAACGCCTGACGTGCTTTTTCTGTCTAGAGAACATCATGCGTAGTCGATAAGAGTAACCAACTAGGTCAAAATTACACTCCATTGGATACCATAAATAGAGCTTAGCCGTGCCAATAAGATATCGCAGAATTCTTTTTACGGCTGTCATATGCAACTCTTCGGGAGATGATTGATATCTCATACACACACATAAGCTAAACATGATATCCGGTCGACTTGCAGTTAAATATAGCAGTGACTCTATCATCCCACGACAAGTTGTTTCATCAACTAGTTTACCGTCATCATCTAATGTCAACTTTTTATCTGCAACCATCGGAGTAGGCATAGCATGAGAATTTTCAATTCCAAACTTGCGAATCAATTCCTTGATATATTTTTGTTGATGGATTTTAATGCCTTCATCGGTTTGTTGTATTTTCAGACCTAAGAAGAATTTCAATTCTCCCATAATACTCATTTCGAACTCGGAAGTCATTAACTCAGAAAAATATTTGCACAGGCTTCGGTTGGTCGATCCAAAGTTGATATCGTCAACGTAGATTTGAACAACCAAAAGGTTAGAACCCTGGGATTTTAGAAATAGGGTTTTATCAACAGATCCTCCACTGAATCCACTGTCAAGTAAAAACTTTGATAATCTATCATACCATGCCCTTGGTGCTTGCTTTAATCCATATAGGGCTTTATCTAACTTAAAGACATGGTCTCCAAATTTGTTATTCTTAAATCCAGGGGGTTGTTCTACGAAGACTTCTTCCTGTAGATACCCATTTAAAAATGCTGTCTTGACATCCATCTGGAAGAGCTTCATCCCTTTATGTGCTGCGAATGCTATTAGAAGTCTAATAGCTTTAAGTCGGGCAACATGTGCAAAAGTCTCTTCGTAATCTATACCTTATTGTTGATTATAACCTTGAACCACCAATCTTGCTTTGTTTCTGATAATGACTCCGGCATCATCCATTTTGTTCCTAAAAACCCACCTTGTACCAATGTCAGAACGATCCTTTGGTCTAGAAACTAAGTGCCAAACCTTATTCCTTTCGAACTGTTGTAGCTCTTCTTGTATGACTATGATCCAATCTGATTCGGCAAGAGCTTCATTGATATTTGTTGGTTAGATCATGGATAAAAATGAGTAGAATGAGCAGAAGTTATTCAGGGATCGTCTTGTCTGTACACCCTTCTTAATATTTCCAAGAATATTGTCCATTGGGTGTGAGCTCTTGTATTTCCATTCGGTTAAGGTACTTGGTTCTTCATTATTTGAGCTTGACCCAACTTCATTTGGCTCAGAATTGGAGGAAGTTCCCCCTGAATCCAATCCAGGTGTTGTATTAGAGCCGTTTATAACTTCGGACTCTACACCTTGATTTGGATTCAATGTTATAGTAACATCACCTATAACATTAGGTTGGGAGTCCTTATTTTGAGTCAATGTTATAGTATCATCAACTATAACTTTGGTTTTCTACTTTTTATCTTTTGAGGAACGATCAAGTTCATTACTTGTTCATTCAATCTCATTGTCTTCCAATTCCAATTCCGGGGGATTGTCTCTAGAAAGACAAAAGTCGGGTTTATCCAAGTCTTCTTCCTCATCCTGTAAGGGCTTATCAAACACGTTATCTTCATGAAAAATAGCGTGGATGCTTTCTTCAATACAGACAGTTCTCTTATTGAAAACTTTATAAGCCTTGCTCTTATCTGAGTATCCTATAAAGATTGCCTCATCACTCCTAGGGTCGAATTTACTTAATTGGTTTTTACAGTTGTTGTGAACAAAACATTTACTCCCAAAGCAACGAAGATGGGAGATATTAGGTGTTCGACCTCTAAGGAGTTCATAATGAGTTTTCTTAAGAATTGGTCTAATCATAGCACGGTTATGGATATAGCAAGAAGTGCAAATGGCTTCAGCCCAAAATTTACGAGGTAAACCACTATACAAAAGCATTGTACGAGCCATATCCTCCAATGTTCTATTCATACGTTCAACGACACCGTTTTGATGAGGAGTTCTTGGTGCAGAAAAGTTATGGCCTACACCATTAACTCTACAATATTCTATAAAAGCTTGATTGTCAAACTCGGTGCCATGATTCGTACGAATAGATATATGATTACTCTTATACTTATTTTGAACACGTTTCAAAAGACAATCAAATTCATCAAACGTTTCATCTTTTAAATGAAGAAAGATAGGCCATACATACCTTGAGTAATCATCTACAAGAACAAAGACTTACCTGGATCCTCCTCTACTCCTTACCTTCATAGGACCACATAGATCCATGTGTACTAGTTCTAAGGCTTGATTTGTGCTTACTACTCTTTTAGGTTTGAACGATGATCTAACTTGTTTGCTGATAGGCTTATCGCGTACCTATGCAAAGATAATTTCCCTAGACACAAATTAATGTAGTAATAGGGGTCGAACACAAGGAAACAGGAATTACGTCGTGAATTGCTATGGGTAGATTTTTATCAAGGTCGACTTCGATTTGGGTTTGGTTTGTTTGGTTGATGATTAATAAAAATTATGATGTAAATTATATAATGAAAGAGAGTCTAAAGGGTTCGGGTCACTCATGCAAAGGTAAACATATGAACATGGTAAAATTGGTACTAATAATTTTGTCAATTGCTTAGGCTTAGAGATACCCACCTTACGGCATTAGTATCAACCATAGATCGGGTCCTAGAGAAATTCTCGTCCATGACTAGGTCGTCCTACCACACATGCTTAGTCTAATTCAATTCCGTGCCTCTTGACTTTAGAACGAATGAACAAACTTAATCTACGATTACGGCCGATAACTAAAGATTAAACGTAACAATACAAACATGTGATGGAAACAATTGAACTATATTATTATCAACCTTTTTAAACATGTTATATATTTGATTTTGCATGGCTCCCCTAGCCTTTAGACTAGGAAATTTAGCTCCTCATACTAAAATGTAAATTGCAAACTAAATTATAAGAAATGCTAAACATGGTTGTATGATTTATATGGATTAGATGATATAACATGTAAAAGGAATAATGCAAATGTAAAATGAAGTACTCAATTATAAATTATGTGGTAACTAAATTATTAATGTGAAATTGCAAACTTAGAATTAGAAATACCTTAATGGAAGAGAACTTATATGGAAGAACAAATAATAATAACCAAATGCTTGAATATCAAATGCTTGAACAATAGTTTGTAGTACAAATGTTGAAAGATTAACTAATTGAATGCTTAACAACTTGTAAATTAAAATGAGAAAACTAATGAGAGAAAATATAATGCTTGAGGCTATTGTAAGTAAACTTAGACGTGAAAATCAGATGCCCTCAACCTTGGAATACCTCTCCTATTTATAGGAGAGGTGAAAGAAACGTAAGCCTTCATGATGCATGCAGCCCCGATCGGGGTTGGGTGGCCCCGATCGGGGTCGTGTGTTTCTCTACCGTTTCCATTAAATCCCATCTTAATTAGCAAGAGTATCCTATGTGGGTGATTAATTAGGGATTAATCACCCGGTTTAAGACCTCATCTCTTGGCATCCTAGGTAGCTTGGAATCCTATTCTTTCCTCTTTGATTTGGACTTGAACATTTGGGCTTGACTTTGATTGTTGACTTCTCTTGCATTTTTATTTTGATCCAACATTTTCCTCATGCAAACCCATGCAACATCCAATTCTTAGTCCATTTGGTCTTCTTTCCACTTAGCTTGCAATTTCTATCATCCTTGTAGTATTTTAGCTCCAAAAAGCTTGTTCCCTACAAAATATGTCAAAACATCCAAAACAACTAGAAATGCAAATATTAGCTATAAAACAATTAATATAAGTGCTAAAGATATGTAAAATCAAGCTAATATAGGGGGTTTAAATGTATAAAATATGCACTTATCAAACTCCCCCAAGCTAAATCCTTGCTTGTCCTCAAGCAAGAGACCAAATCCCATCAATTGCAATATCCCAAACAAGCTATGCATAATGATTTAAAAACCCGAAACAACATAGGCAAGGAATAAAGCAAAACATGGATGAGATTTACACGACGGCGTAGTATAGAAAACTTTGAATGAACCTTTAAACTCTTGCACGATCTTTTGACTTATGGACTCTCACGGGACACTCAAACTTTTTATATGTGAATAGGACAATTTTGTGAATAAACACTCAACTATCCTCAGCTTATAGCAATGTGCCCGCAATCTAATATGGTATGTAGGAAATATTGGTATACTTCCCTTTAAATTATAAGGATTATAACGAAATTATGTTTATGAATACGAGTCATAAATGAAATAGCATAAACAAAATAGAGAGATTAAGAAATAACCTTCGGTCCTAGCTAATATGGCCTATGAACAATATCGCAATGATATTCTCCTATCAGTTGCACCCAAGATGATATGAGATATGCCTTTGTTCTTGCTAGAATCGATCCCCAAATTCTCTTAATTAATTTAGGGTTTTGTGTTTTTGTTTAGATGAGAGTGTGCTAGGTTAAAAAATTAGGTTAGAAAAAAAATCTCCCACTCCCCTTATAGAACCGTGTATAAGGAGAGCATTAGGGTAGATCTTTTGTTTTCCCTTTTTTCGGTTTTTAGCAACCACCAAATAAGGATAAAATCCACTTATTTTTAGTTGTTGTCAAATTATATATAATGTGTATATTTATCCAATTGTCTATATATCGACATGTATTAATAAGTCCACTTATAACAGGTTGCAGTCGATTTATCAATACCAGTCTGCCAACATATATTATGACAATATTGTATAATATATACTTTAATTATAAATATCGCATATTTATAATTAGCTAATTAAATATAACCGATTATACTTAATAACGAATTAACATATTAATTCGTCCAAGCTAACATTATATACATTAATTAAATATAACATATTATATTCAATTTACGAATTGACAGTTAATTCGTCTCAGCTAATATTATTTAATTAGATTAAATAATCGTCTCATCAACACATTGACTAACTGTTTAATCAAATACATGAACTAACCTTTTAGTCATATAAGGCATCAATGTGATTACATTTCCATAATCACATCTCTCAAACATATCCTTTAGGTGTGACTTTTAGGGACCAGTTGATCACCGTCATCAGTATGATAATAATGTCAAACTTTGTAGCAAGCCAACCGTTATTAGGTAATCGTTAATCAACTGATAAAATACGAAGTATACCCTTGTGAACCTATAAGAGTTTTATAAATGTTATCACACTAGTTTGTGGAGGACACAAGCTCCAACAAACTCCCACTTGTCCTTACAAGTGTATGTGCGTTAACCGATTCTCATATCCTAAAATTTCTCCCACTCAATGTAAAACAATTTGCAAAATCCGTATTCACAAAGGTCGTATTTTACAAGTCATCAATATCAAGAGTGGTTTCCTCGACTAGAGAGTAACTTAACTGATAAACGAATCATCATTCGAGCATGGCCATGCATTTCAGTTACAACTCCTCGAGTGGCCCTGAGAAATAACTATACCTGATAAAGGTTGGATATTTTCTTCAACTCGAATCCTGCAGATGTAAGCACAGTATGAAATGACCCAGAAAAAATCTACTTAGTCTCCTGTTACGGTAGACCATGAGAAAGAAACCAAAGTCACCCAAAAACTACCTTAATCTCAAGAGACAGTCGATACTCAAAAGAATCGACTCTAGGAACACAATGGACGTCCAATCCACGACCTGGCACCGAATGTTTTTAAACATTTAGGACTCCATTACGTTGTCACAAAAATAATTGTCCTACGAGGTATCGTTATAACCCGTATTTGTGATCGATCAACCAACTGATTGACTTATGGCTCGTTGAACCCACCATCAATCGACTGCACAATATAATAGCCAGAGTTATCAGCTCATTAAAGCAATTACGGACTAAAACAAATATAATGTAATTCAGTTCACTTTGTGACGTTCAATGTTGTCAGTACAATCCACATCAAAAACAAAATGTTATAATAAAACGATGAAGTTATAAATAGTATATGAAAAAGATAATGTATCGAATTCATAATCAACTACTACAACTCAGGAACACGTTTAATTCCCATGGAAATAACGTGCCCTTCATGCTTATCATAATTCAACGGTTTAGTGAGAGGATCCGCAATGTTGTCATCCGAAGCTATCTTGTCAATCACTATCTCTTCTTGCTCCACGTAATCATGGATCAGGTGAGCTTTCCGATGTACATGTCTAGATTTGTTGTTAGACTTAGGCTCCTTAGCCTGGAAGATGGCACCTATTGTCACAATATATGGTGATCGGGTCATTCGAACTAGGAACTACCGTGAGTCCTTGTAAGAATTGACGCATCCATATAGCTTCCTTTGCTGCTTCTGAAGCGGCATTGTACTCGGATTCAGTGGTAGAATCTGGTACAACATCCTGTTTGGAAATCTTGCAGCTGACCGCAGCACCATTAAGAGTGAAGACGAACCCGGACTGAGATTTTGAATCATCTCGATTCGTTTGGAAGTTAGCATCTACGTAACCGATTGCGCATAGCTTAGTATCTCCTCCATAAGTCAATACCCTATCCTTAGTCCTCTGTAGGTACTTAAGGATGTTTTTAACAGCTATCCAGTGTGTTTCACCTGGATTCTTTTGGTACAGAATCGTCATACTCAATGCATATGCCACGTCTGGACGTGTGCATATCATGGCATACATGATTGATCCTATTGCAAATGTATAAGGAACACGACTCATGCGCACAATCCCTTCAGGAGTCTTGGGTGACTGAGACTTGCTCAATTGCATCCCAGACGTCATTGGAAGGTTCCCCTTCTTGGAGTTGGTCATACTGAACCTTTCAAGAATCTTATCCAAATAAGACTCCTGACTCAGTGATAACGTCCGTCGTGATCTATCTCGGTAGATACGAATTCCCAATATGCGTTGTGCCTCACCCAGATCTTTCATCTTGAAATGGTTCTTCAACCATCCTTTAACCGAAGATAAGAGAGGAATGTCATTCCCAATCAAGAGTATGTCATCGACATACAATATCAAGAAAACAATCTTGCTCCCACTCGACTTGATATATAAGCATGGTTCCTCGACTGATCAAGTGAAACCATACTCTTTTATCACCTGGTCGAAATGATGATTCTAACTCCAAGAAGCTTGCTTAAGTCCATAAATGGAACGCTTAAGCTTGCCCACTTTCTTAGGATTCTCAGGATCTATAAAACCTTCGGGTTGCACCATGTACAACTCCTCCTCCAAATAACCGTTTAAGAAGGCGGTTTTCACATCCATTTGCCAAATTTCATAGTCATGAAAAGCGGCAATCGCTAAGATAATCCGAATGGAACGCAACATAACTACGGGTGCAAAAATTTCATCATAATGCAAACCGTGCACTTGAGTGAAACCTTTTGCCACTAGTCGTGCTTTATAGGTATCTGGTTTCCCGTCTATAGAACGCTTTATTTTGTAAAGCCATTTGCACTGTAGAGGTTTTACCTTATTAGGTAAATCAACTAGATCCCATACGTTATTCTCATACATGGAGTCCATCTCGGATTGCATGGCTTCAAGCACTAGCTTTGAGTCAGAACAGGTCATGGCACCTTTATAGGTAGCGGGTTCATTACTCTCTAGGAGTAAAACGTCACTCTACTCGACCATACCAATGTATCTGTCCGGAGGATTAGAGACTCTACCCGACCTCCTAGGTTCCTAAGGAATATTAACTGTATCATCAGTTGGAGGAACAACTTCCTCCATCTGTTCCTCGGTTGTTGGTTCTTGAATCTCCGACAGCTCGAAGGTTCTATTACTTGTCTTGTTCTCGAGAAATTCTTTCTCTAAGAATGTCGCACTAGCCGCAACAAAAACTCGATGTTCGGTAGGCGAATAGAAGTAATGACCAAACGTTCCTTTTGGATAACCAATAAAGTATGTCGTGACCGATCGCGGGCCGAGCTTATCCTCTTGTCTCCACTTGACATAAGCCTCGCAGCCCCAAACCCGAATAAAGGACAAGTTGGGGACCGTTCCCCTCCACATTTCATATGGAGTCTTGTCGACAACTTTAGTCGGACTTCGGTTAAGTATAAGAGCAGCTGACAAAAGAGCAAAACCCCATAATGAATCAGGTACTACCGTGTGACTCATCATGGATCGAACAATATCAAGTAAGGTTCGATTTCTCCGTTCGGACACACCATTTAATTGAGGGTTTCCAGGTGGAGTTAACTGTAAAACGATTCCACAGTCTTTAAGGTGTTGATCAAACTCATTTGAAAGATATTCGCCACCCCGATCTGAACGGAGTGCTTTAACATTTCTACCCAGTTGGTTCTCAACCTTGTTCTGGTATTCCTTGAATTTCTCAAAGGACTCACTTTTATGCTTCATCAAGTAGACATATCCGTATCTACTCAAATCGTCCGTGAAAGTGATAAAATATCTATAGCCATCTCTAGCGGTAATTGACATAGGTCCACAAACATCATTATGTATGAGTCCTAATAGGTCACTAGCGCGCATTCCAACACCTTTGAAGGAAATTCGAGTCATCTTGCCGATAAGACATGATTCACACGTGCCAAATGTAGAAAAATCGAATGCGGGAATAGTCCCATTATCGACGAGTTTCTTTACACGTTTTTCATTTATGTGTCCCATTCGACAATGCCATAGATAGGTTTGATGTTTGTCACCAACCTTTAATTTATTATTATTCACATGTAATATTTCCGTGGTTTGATCTAAGATGTAAATTCCATTCATGAAAACTGCTTTGCCATAAATCATTTCATTGAAAGAGAAAATACAGCTATTATCCTTTATTAAAAATGAAAAACCGTCTTTATCAAGTACGGAAACTGAAATAATGTTCTTAGACAAACTGGTTACATAGTAACAATTATATAAATATAACTCAAAACCACTTGGGAGTTTGATTACGTATGTTCCCTTTGAGACTGCAGCAACTCTAGCTCCATTCCCGACTCGCAGGTCCACATCACCCTTTCCGAGAGGTGTGATGTTTTTTAGGCCCTGCAAATGATTACACAGATGAGAACCACAACCAGTATCAAGTACCCAAGCTCCGAAACTTGCATGGTTAATCTCAATCATATGAATATAAGATGACATACCAACAGGAGTGACGCGGCCTACTTTTATGTCCTCACGGTATACGGGACAGTTCCTCCTCCAATGTCCAGTCTTGTGACAATGGTGGCACTCAATGTCACCGCCCTTGCTCTTTGCCTTGCCTTGTGAGCCACTAGTCTCACCAGGCCCACTCTTACCATTTCCTGGCTTCTTGAACTTTGGCTTACCTACAGTTAGGTCACCGGGAGCTTTGCCCTTACCCTTATTCTTGTTGGAAATCATGAGAACATCTTGCTTCATGCTCCACTACTACAGATACAGGCTATAACAACGGTCAAAAACCGTTGTTATATAAAAAAGCAGACGTTGTTAAAGCGTCCGTTGTAAAAGGTTTTAACAACGGTTGGTTTTCTTAAGGAAATCGTTGTGAAAAATATTAACAACGGTTTTAAGTATAAAAACCCGTTGTGGAAAGTGTGACTCAATTTTGGGGGGAAAGTTATAACAACGGGTTTGAATATACAAAACCGTTGTTATATATAACGACAACGGGTTGTTTGTAAATAACCGTTGTTGTTTTTTCTGAAAAAAAAAAAAAAAAATTAAATATTACTAGATACATGTATAATTACGGCCCGTTTGAATTCCGATGCATGCAGAATATCCCTTAAATTAATTACCAACGGTTTTGAAAAAACTTATAAATGTGACTAGCTATAAATATTAAAGCATCCTTTACTAACATTCATTAATTGAAACAACATGGCAATGAACCCTAATTTTATCAACAACGAAGAATGGCTTACACAAACGATTGCAGATTATGGGAAGGTTCTCGCCGGGCTTCCCGCCGATCAACACCCATTAATCAAAGCATCCCTTGAACATCAATGGAATTATTGGATTAAGGGGCGTGAAGCAGTCTGGCTTGTCAACAAAGCCTCATCATCATCATCATCTTCATACCCTCGTCGGCCTGTTACTCGCAACTTGGCTGCAGCCAGAGATATGTTGAGTTGTACTCTTCCAACCTTATCTCCACATGCAAGTCGTGTCCTTGCATATATTCAATCTGTTATTGCAAAATATGAAGCCAATGACCCGGAATTTAGCGGTATACCAGAGTGGTGTGATTGGTGACAGGTTGAGAAGCGCTTTTTACGCTTAACCGGGGTTGTTCCGGCTTATTATACATCTTTTGATTTCTGATAATTGCTGTAATGTATTTGGTTTAAAATTAAATGAAATGATCATTTTGAAAGTGTTGAGTTATGCTTGTTTGATTTGCTTCCATTTTTTCAACTCCATAGATCTATCTGTCATCATCAAGATCCAGATTATTACGCCATCACATCGATAAGATTTGAAGCAGCATTGAGAGATATGATGATGCTGATTATGGCACAACTTCCTAATATATATATTAATTAAAAAACAACTCAACCCACACATTGCTTAGTATAAATACATTGCATTATCTCAACTAACATGCATTTCCATTATCTCAATATATTCTCCAAACCCTAACTGCTAAAACAAACTCCAAATAAATTAACCCTCTCCTTAATCTTTCAAAACAAACTCCAAACTCCAACAAAATGAATGATATATCATCCTTAAGACTCTTACTATGCTCGATCCGTCTCAAGGACGCCAAAGAAGATGGAAATGAAATAATTAGAAACACATACATGGAAATGAAATAATTAGCAGATCTTTGAACGGAACCTAATGGTCGATAAAAACACATACATGGAAATGAAATAATTAGAAAAATAAAATAATGACGATGAAACAAACCTGATAATTACAGAACGTACGTAAAGAGACGATGAAATCAACAAAGGACGGCGAGAAGATAAAGCGACGATGAGAAAAGAGAAAAGAGACGATGAGAAAGTGTGTGTTTTGTGTTTGTGTTTGGCTGCTGCTGGGTTTGTGTTTTGTGGCTGCAGCAGACTTGTGTTTGTGTGGTTTATAGTATGGAAGGTATTGATAACGGTTATTAAACAACAACCGTTGTGAAATATGTTTTAACAACGGTTGTAAAAAACACCCGTTGTTAAATAAGTTTTAACAACGGGTTTCAAAAATAACCATTGTGATTACTTTTCACTAACTTTGCGCCAATTTTGCGCCAAATTATTAACAACGGTTATGCATGTGTGACCCGTTGATAAAACGAATAACAACGGTTTTTATAACCATACCCGTTGTAATTGATTTTAGTAAAATTCGCGCCATACATCTACAACGTCTATTGTGATTTTCGTGAATAATCGTTGTTAAAGGGGCGTTGTAGTTGCCTGGATTTGTAGTAGTGCTCCCACTCAATTTCATATCCTTCTCGGTCTGTACGAGAAGTGAGTGTAGCTCATGAGGACTTTTTTTCAAGTCATTCATGTAGTAATTTGCCCTGAAAAGGGCAAAACCATCATGAAGTGAATGAAGCATTCGGTCAATGACTATGCTCTCACTGATTTTGCAATTAAGTGCCTCCAATTTCTCGACATTCTCAATCATGTTAAGAATGTGTGGGCTAACCGGTTGGCCCTTCTGGAGTTTCGCATTAAAGAAGCGATAGGTATGCTCATAAGTAACGATTCTCGGTGGTTTTGAGAACTCGTTAGTGAGCGTGGTGAAAATCTTGTTTGCACCTTGGGCAATGAAGCGTCTCTGCAAATTGGTTTCCATTGCAAAGATGAGTACTTTCTTTATCGCACCCGCTTCCATGACGAAATCACTATAAGCAAGTGACTTGTTAACTCCTGCATTGGGGCCTGGGTTTACCGGTATTGGCTCATTTAAGTACTTGAGCTTACCGTCAGCAATGGCAGCATTCCGTAGTGCTGCCTCCCAGTCCGCAAAGTTAGACCCATCATTCTTCAGTCGTGTGAACTGATTCATGTTGTCCTTGAAAACTTTAAGCCAGGACTCGCGTCCAAGTGTGGAACTTGGCATTGGGATTTCGTTATTTCCAGCCATTTTTTGTAACAGTATTATCAAAATAAACGTATTCTACACTGCGAAAAGAAGAATAAAAATAATAAGCATATGCATCGTTATGATTTTAAGTCTTAATGCAAAACTGTTATAAGCGAAGACTCAAGCATTTATACAATTGACCTCCTTCAGGAATTATATAAATGATCCCAAGACTCAATTATCTGTGAATTGATAAGCCAACCTTTTGGCTAACTCTACTGTTAGAATTCTTGGTCGATAAATTTCTGTAAATTCTATCTTTAGTCCATCATAATCACGAGAAACTCTTCGGACTATAATGTTGAGATAAACTAAGTCAACACAAACTACTTACCCAACGTAGAAGGGGTCATATTATGCCTACCGACGAAGAAGGGATTCATAGTTGTTTGCCCTTATAAAGACTAGTCTCAATTTCCGTTTTAGAGGAAGATCCCATCAACTTTATTTTAATTCATTTTAAGTGAACTAATATCTAGCATGCGTGAATGAATAAACTAAGGTGATGGCTTAAACTGTGTGACATCTGTATGTCTATGAAAACTCACATACAATCTATATGAGTCAATTTTCATGCATTTTAGTAGGTGGTTTGGTTTTAGGCGGAATATGATGCACTAACTATCATGTGAATGAAAAGCAATAAGAACGGTAAAACCTAAAACAAAAATAAAGTCCTAGTGTGGCCTATTTACCAAAATGAACATAAAATACAATTTTGGAATCCATCCTTGGACCCGAGAAGTTTGTCTTGATGTTCCATCTTGGTCCATGTAGCGGGAGTGAGCTCCAATCTCCATCTTTAGTCTTCTTTAAAATTACAAAATAAACCTAATTACATTCTAATTTCAAAACCATAATACTTAAAGAAAATAAAAGAAGATTCGAGATCTCAAATTACATTAAAAATTATGTTTCCATCATTACGAAAACATAATTTAACTAAGGCCACACTAGGTATTACAAATTACAACCGTTTGCAAAAATACGTAAATAAATCCATTCAACGATTCATTCAACTACAAAAACTGCATCAACTAAATAAATTAAACATGCAAGACATAATTCCTTAATTATGTAGATTAATTTATCCAAACCACCTATATAAATGATCAAATTAAGTGACAATTTCTCAATTACTCACATTAATTTCAATCTTAATTCACATTAATCTTGTAATATGAATTTAATCCAACATTATTTTAAACTTCTTTAAAATAATTAGGTATCTAAAATTGTGAACTTCTTCACAACAATTAATCATACATTATTAATTTAGTGTATAATTAATATTGGCCAAAACAAAACAAAAAAACCCCTTTTTTTCTTTTTGGTCTCGGCTACAAAGAAAAAAAACGGAAAAAACCAGCCTCTTTTTTTTTCTTCAGCTCACGGCAATGTGCCAAATGAAAAAAAACAGAATTTTTTTTTTTATTGCTCACGGTTTTTCTGCAAAAACAAAAAAAAACAGTTTTTTTCTTTTCTCTGTGCTCTCGGCAAAAAAAACTTAAAACCGAAAAATAATTTTTTTTTCATCAAAAAACAACAATTAGATGAACATGTTTGTTTAAAGTTGCTATTTAGTACACGATTGGAATATTCATCAACATATAAAATAATGAAACATGATTCTTTAAACAACAATTTAATCTCCTGTATGCCAAAACTATATAGCAAAAACAAAAACCATCATAAATCAAAACGATTTCCATTTACATTTTAATTTAATCCGAAATAAATCAAAACATCTACAAATTCATTATATTATCATCTTAACTGATTAAAACAACAATATGAATAAATCAAAATGGAAATAAACATCAAAACAAGAACTCATCTCGGTTGAGGAAAAAAAATTCAATCGGCAAAAAAAAATTTCTTCTTCGGCCGAAATTTTTTTTTTCAAAAATTGTTTAAATTCATTTATGCAAATCATACAAAATAATTTCGTAGCCTTGGCTCTGATACCACTTGTAGGAAATATCGGTATACTTCCCTTTAAATTATAAGGATTATAACGAAATTATGTTTATGAATACGAGTCATAAATGAAATAGCATAAACAAAATAGAGAGATTAAGAAATAACCTTCGGTCCTAGCTAATATGGCCTATGAACAATATCACAATGATATTCTCCTATCAGTTGCACTCAAGATAATATGAGATATGCCTTTGTTCTTGCTAGAATCGATCCCCAAATTCTCTTAATTAATTTAGGGTTTTGTGTTTTTGTTTAGATGAGAGTGTGCTAGGTTAAAAAATTAGGTTAGAAAAAAAATCTCCCACTCCCCTTATAGAACCGTGTATAAGGAGAGCATTAGGGTAGATCTTTTCTTTTCCCTTTTTCGGTTTTTAGCAACCACCAAATAAGGATAAAATCCACTTATTTTTAGTTGTTGTCAAATTATATATAATGTGTATATTTATCCAATTGTCTATATATCGACATGTAATAATAAGTCCACTTATAACAGCTTGCAGTCGATTTATCAATACCAGTCTGTCAACATATATTATGACAATATTGTATAATATATACTTTAATTATAAATATCG
The DNA here is from genome assembly GCF_048544455.1 of Silene latifolia. NCBI lineage: Eukaryota > Viridiplantae > Streptophyta > Magnoliopsida > Caryophyllales > Caryophyllaceae > Silene > Silene latifolia. The sequence continues at coordinate 252,791,469 of NC_133538.1, read as the reverse complement.
CATATTTATAATTAGCTAATTAAATATAACCGATTATACTTAACTACGAATTAACATATTAATTCGTCCAAGCTAACATTATATACATTAATTAAATATAACATATTATATTCAATTTACGAATTGACAGTTAATTCGTCTCAGCTAATATTATTTAATTAGATTAAATAATCGTCTCATCAACACATTGACTAACTGTTTAGTCAAATACATGAACTAACCTTTTAGTCATATAAGGCATCAATTTGATTACATTTCCATAATCACATCTCTCAAACACATCCTTTAGGTGTGACTTTTAGGGACCAGTTGATCACCGCCATCAGCATGATAATAACGTCAAACTTTCTAACAAGCCAACCGTTATTAGGTAATCGTTAATCAACTGATAAAATACGAAGTATACCCTTGTGAACCTATAAGAGTTTTATAAATGTTTTCACACTAATTTGTGGAGGACACAAGCTCCAACATGGTAAACATGTCAAAATTAGCAAGCAAAGACAATCAAATGTAAGCATGATAAAGAAGCCAAATGGGTAGGAAGAAGGCAAATAAACATGGGTAAGAAGGGGGAACAAAGAAGTGATGGTAATGTGGTGCTAAGTCAAGCTAGCAACTACCAAAATGCAGAGATGCTCAATCCCAATTCTAATCCAATATTGCAATTCAAACCTGATCCGGGTGATGTCGTCACTCATCCAATCAAACACATTTATAATACTCAACAAACTACTAGTTAGCGGTAAGTCGAGGTCGATCCATAGGACGGTGTGCTTTGGGTTCTAAGTCTATCTATCTCAATTTATGCTAGTGTCACGATTGATTTGGGTTTGTAGTTGTGTCCTAGACTAATGCAAGCAATAAAGTAAAGCAAACAATAAAAGGAAGGATGAAAATAAATGATTAAAAGTGCTAGGATATCATGGGGTGATAGGGGATTCATTAGGTTTTGATCATACAAACATGTTTACAAAGTTGCAAGCAATTAATGTTGTGGAGAAACCGAGTTGGTTTATGTCCTATGGTTCATAGGAAGAGTTGGGTCCTGGAGCCGAATCGATTAGATTGTACAACGCCTACAAGTCGACTTACTTTCCTCCTATTCAACTTCTATGCATGGTCTAACAAGACTCAAGTTGGTTTATATCTTACAAGTCAAGTTGAGTAGATAAGAGATGGTTGTAAATGCAAGGATTCATAGGCTTAGCATTTCATCAAACATAACATGTGCATAAAGTTGACATCACAACAAGCAAGCAATTTAATCATGTGAACATATTAGATTAAGCATGAATCAATCCCCATGTTGGTTTCCCTTAATTACCCACTAATCTTAGCTAAAAGACTACTCACTCATTATCATGGGAAACATGTCATTAATGGTGTCAAACATCACAACAAGTATAAACATGATAATAGAATGAAGAAATGAGCAATTAAGATTAAACGGTAAAGGAATTATACCAAACTTGAGGTGATCCAAATAATAAAGCAAAGAATAATAGAAGAAACTTGATTGATTGATGAAGGGTTGTCAATCCTCCAATAATAACCCAATAATCTTCAATTACCCAAAAGTAACCAACTTGAATAATAAACTTGAATAATAATTAAGGAGAGATTAATGTGAGATTTGTGGAAAGATTAAAGAGTAATCTATTCTAATCTACTCCTAATCTAACCTAAAGAAGGATTTTCTACTCTAAAACTTGATAAAAAGGCCCCTCTTTGATTATTTACAAATGGGGTATTTATAGTAGAAATTAGGTGGATGCATTAGGGTTAACTAAGGGCTAAACTAGTAATTACACTTTTTAGATTGAGTAGGGAGAAGCCGGTATTTTTCGAAGGAAGGGCTTCTTTCTTTGATGCATGAAGAGACGAATTCGTGCTGGGCTGGAATCCGAGCGTATTGGTGTTGGGACGGGCGGATTGTAGCAGGGGAAGACGGGCGTCTTCAAGGGAATCCAGGCGGATTCTGGTGGCTGCTAATCCGGGCGTCTTTGGAGGAAGACGCACGGATTCTCGTGCTGCGGACGGACGGATTCAAGGCAATCCGCTCGGATTGTAGTGCTATCTCGTTTTCTCTTCTATTCTTCCCTTTCCTTCACTTCCATTTTATTCGTGGTGGGATTGGTCTTTAGTTCTCTCTTCCTCTTAATACTAGTCCATCAAATATCGTCAATAAGCTTCCAAGTATGCACGAAAGATGGGAATTTCCGCCTTATTATCTCCTTTTCTACAAAACATTTGAAATGCGATAGAAAAGCAAGTAGGAAGGTTTTGACGGATAAAATGGCTATAGAATGTTAAAATAGTATGCAAAATAGGCTCAATTTGGGGACTAAATGTGCGCAAATAATGTTCACATCAAATATCCCCAAACCGAACCTTTACTCGTCCCGAGTAAAGAGGTGACAAAAACTAGACCTTTATTTAAACTAGCCTACTAATATAACCGATAAGAGACAATTAGCGGGTCTCACTCCGCCCCTTCAACTCACAACAAGACAACCATGAGGTAGGATGCCTTCTTGCAAGGCAAGGTGGGTCTTGCCAAAATGGCGACACATCCAAACATTAAGCATACAAAATCAAATAATGGATGCATCTACAAAAGGAATAGCCACTTCCTCATCAAGTGGCGGAGGTAACCAAAAGAGAACAAATTTAAGAGCATATAATCCTTCACAAATACTAGTTCAACAAATTACTAAGGCTAAGAGGATGGCACTAAATCACCTCCAAATGGTGTTAAACTAGACTACTTTTGTCCTCAATTTCCAAATGCTTTCGTCAAGAGCGATCGGATGGTTGTGGAATGATGATCCCTATGATGCTAGTAGCATATGACATGACAAGTCTCGATTTCTCTACAAAAGTAAAGGTCATGGATCGTCCCAAGCTCGACAAAGTGGTTTGACAAAAAGGCTTTTTGGGAATGAAATGCTCAAATCGCTATAAACAACGGGTGGATATGACTAGTATTCAAAATTGTCCTCATTTAGCTTTCACATTTCAAAAATTTAAGATGGGGTTTGTCCCTTCCGGGCTAGTGTCCTTTGCTTTCGCCAATCGCTTATTAGGAAACCGGTTAACCTCTAGACAATAGATTTTTGGGGTGATAGTCATTCTATCTCTGGGCGGTCGAATTCACAACCGTGTGGGGGCCCAATTCAATGGATCCCTCTCCAAAGCACATCGAAGTGGTACGCCTCCATCAAAATAACTAAAATTCTCAATATTTCAACATTTCATAACATTTGAGGTTTCCTTAGCAATAAATTACTTCCACATAACAAAATTTTCGAAATGAGCACTTCAAGCTTATTGATAGAAATTATTTTTGAGTCGCCTTACCACTAGGTCAATCAAGGTCACCTAGACAAGTTAACCAAGTCCACATCGCATCACGGGGTTGGAATAGGTGACTCACATGCAAACTCTTGACTAGGCTTTGGGTCATGGGTCTAAAGACACTAGTATGACACAACCTAGGGTGTTTTACAACCATTAGTAGGAAAAGTCTTAAGTTGAAAAAGTATTTGTAATGGCTTAGTTGCTCTTGTCAAGGTTCTCAATTAGGCACTTTTCAAAATGTTTTATCTAAATGCAACTACATGCCATGATGCAACTATTATATACATTCTAATGCAAGTGATTCTATTAACGAATATGACATATAAACTAAATGCAAGTCCTAAGTTCACATTGTTATACCGCATCAATCAGAATAAAGCCACATAGTCATTAACATAGAGAGGAAAAAAGGAGATTGGAAAGATCATACCATGCGGTCTTCATGATCCTCATGTCTCGGATGTGGCGTAGTCAATTAATGTGAACAAGGATGAACAAACACTATATATACAAAACAATATATACATGACTACACTACAAAGGAAATGAACTTGTTTTTGGTTTTTTTCAATTTTTCTATTTTTTATGGTTTTTGTTTTTATGAAAATTAAAGACGTATTTTTGTGATTTTTCGAAATTTTTCAATTTTTATGCATTTTTTGGAATATAAATTCCCATCCCCCACTTTATTTTGGACATTGTCCTCAATGTACATGTAGGAGTAGGAATAAAAGGAAATACATGTTTTTGAATTTTTGATTTTTTGGAATAAAGTACAAATGCGATATGATATGAATGAATGCATGCTCTAACTAAATGCAATTCTATATGACATATATAACAAATGAATGCAATTTAAACTATACTATATGATGCATGTTTTAAACTATGGTCACTTATGATCAAACCTCCCCAAACCGATTTAAACACTATCTCTAGTGTAGAAAAGAATAGGATTGGTCATTAGTGATTATGCATGAATTCTAGTCTATATGCACCTAACTATATGAATTATGTGAGATATATTACAATGGAACTATACTATATGAACTAACTAATGAAATATGATACAAATACATGCGAAAACTACACTAAATGCAATGTATATACAAAAGAGAGAGGAAGAGATGGGTATCATACAAATGGAGGTGGTGAGGTAGGCCTATTTCACTCGTCATCCTCATCTTGATCATAGCCATAACGATGAGAACTCCCGGCTTGGTCATACTTTCTTGCTTGACCCCAATACCCTCCTTGGTCAAATTCTCCCCCTTGACCCGAGTACCCTCCACCTTGGCTAGAATGCCCTCCCCCGTCGCGATCCCAAGCTTGGTTCCCTTAATTAGGGAACAAGAGCTCCGGTTGTGCCCAAGAGGGCTTAGGACTATTGGGGTCAATATACCCTTGTTGAGCCATGTTATAGTATTGGGGGTAAAGGGCCAAGTAGTTGTCGACCCTCCCTTCATGTACCCCGAGGTCCACTCTATTCATGAGTGCCATCAAATCCTTAATTCCCGGGGTATTGGGGATTGCCGGCCTAAACTCGGTATATGGGGTAAGGTATGGTGGGATAGGTACATTGGAGGGTGGGCGAATAGGCCTTCCCGGTGCTCCACGAGGTATTTGGCGGTGCGGCTCTTCCCTTTGAGGGGGATTGTCAAGAATTTGGATATCAAGGAGGTAGCTTGGTGGAGGCGAGTATGGGCTCAATCTTGGGTCAATGCCCGGTATCTTCCAACCTTCAAGGATCATTGAAGTGCATCCTTTGGTGTGCCACTCTACACTCCCGTCTCGAGTGTAGTTACACCATCGGTGATGGTTGAAGATGGTCTGCTCATCAATCAAAGTCCTCCCCTCAAGAGGAGTATAGGTCCCTCGGGCATTGAACCCGGGACAAAGGTGGTGGGCCAAAATAGTAATTAGACCTCCCATCACAAAGGTCTTGAGTTGAGTGGTTCCTTGAGCAAAATCATTGAACCTAGTAAGTATCTGAAGTGGCGTATTGAAGTTATAACGCCTCACCGCTCGAACATTCAAATAGGATTCAAGAAAGGTTAAATCGATGAGAGTACACCTATCTTGTTCGTACCTCCCATTGATGATACCGGCCACAAAGCGCTCGGTGAATCGAATCACCGGATGTTGGATGGCGAAGGTATAGCATTGCTTTGGATGGATAAAATCCCTCCCGAAGATAGCCTTCCAAAGAAGGTCCACACCGAAATTATCGGGTTTTTCGGTATAGTTGGTGGGCACTACAAGACCGGAAACGTAGGCGAATTACTCAAGTGAAAGGTGATGGTCTAGGTTGCACAACCTAAACTCCATGCCCACATTGGTGTGGGTATTCGTTACAATGCGAAGGCTACTTAAAAACTCAAGGGTGAGACTAAGGTAAGTCTCCTCATGGGCATGGAAAAGTTTCCCAATGCCAAGACCATCACAGAACATCTCGGTAGGGTACCTTATCTTAAGGATTTCCAACACCCTAGTATCTACGAATTGAGTGGGTTCGTAGTTCTTACCTAGTAATTTGACAAAGTTCATGCGGTGGTCGTCGGATTCAAATAGCACCTCTTGGAAGTAGTCAAGTTGTTCAATTCCTCCCCTCATTAAGGGTTGGGAGTTCCTTGGTAGCACTACCTCCCGTGGAGTTGAAGAGGATGATCCCTTGCATTTCTTTCCGGTGGATTCAACCAATTTCTTAGCCTTTCCCTTGAGGTTCATCAATGGTGCCATTTTGATGTGGGGGAAGTGAATGTTTTTGAGGAGGGGTTTTTTTGAGGATGGAGATGAGTGTTTTAGGGTTTGATAAGGTGAAGAAATGAGGGAGAAAGGAGGTGATTATATAGAAGAAAGGGGGAATCCGAGCGGATAAGGGTGGGTCATATCTAGTTTATCCGAAAAAACAGGACAATCCGAGCGGATTTCCTTCGGGACGGGCGGATTGTGAGAATAGAAGACGGGCGTCTTGGCCTGAATCCGGGCTGATTCTAGTGCAGGGATTTTTCTCAGTTGAGAGTAGGAAAAAGACGGGCGTCTTCAGAGTTGGGCCGGGCGTCTGTGTCGGGACGGGCGTTTTGGATTAAATCCGCCCGTCTTCTAGCGCAGCGCAAGATTTTGTTTTGAATGACATACGGGACGGGCGTCCCGTGAAGAATACAGACGTCTTCTGCTACAGCGCCAACCATTCCTTTGACGTGGGTCCTGGACGGGCGTCTTCCTCTAAATCCGGGCGTCTTCAGCTCCCTTTTTTTCTTTTTCATTCTTTTTCGTGCAATAACATACCCTTTCACCGATTTTCTATTCCTCCTTATCTTTTTCTGAAATTTGCTCATTAAAAATGTAAGATGACTCCCTCTCTCACCACTGTCATGCAAGAAATTAAATGCAAATGCAAAAAGGTACAATATTATACAAGGTAAAAGGTCCAAGAAATATCTTACAAATGGTGGTTTGAGATAGGACTCCACCAAAGTAGTTCAAATAGTAGAAGTTCTTATCTATAGAGCTCAAGGCTCTTAAAAGAAGATCAAAAGCTTGTGAACAAGCTCCAAATAAGCACAAGTATGGTTTGCTTAACTTCAAGACGAAGCTTGGCCAAAGGAATTTGTCATTCATTGTTGTTTTCTTCCTCTTCTTGGCACTTGGATATTCATGATGCTTCAACCCAATTAGCCCATGATTCCTTTCATCACTAAGTATGAAGTATGGTTTATTTTCGTCCGGAGACTTCCACTTACCACCTTCTCTTTCACTTTCGGTGATGATGATAGCATTTGAATTTATCAATCCTTTATGAGTAGAAGGAGAATTTTCATAACATTGATGATCAGATTCTCTAGAAGTTGTCATTGTGAGAGCCAAATCTTTACAAGTGGCTTCACGAGCAATTTTCTCTTTAAACTTTTTCACCAAGTAGCTCTTGTATGATACTTTGGCCTTTTGAAGAAGATCTACCATATCCTCTTCAATGATCATTGGCTCCATGATAGGTGTCAAGTGGTCTTCATGAGGAGTAAAGGAAGGACGCTCTTCTTCATGATAGGGTATCTCAAATGTCTTAAGGATAGGCTCCTCAAGCAAGGTGATACTACGAGTCCATACATTAGGCTCATCATCTTTGTTGCTATCTTCATACGAATCATAAATGGGGGCTTCATGCAACTCTTTCTCCAACATCCCAATATTCACTTCAAAGGACACACCCTCATACTCACAAAGGCTAAGAGTACTTGGCTTACTCAACCTCATGTCTTCCTCATCAAACACAACACTTTCGTAGTAACAAGAGTTCAAGGAGGTTGGCTCTTCCCATTCTTCATTTTCCATATCAAAAGTTACTACTTCAAATTCGCATTCATGCTCAATGTCTAAGGAACGGTGGTAAGGAGTGGTTAATTGGGCAATTTGAATCTCCAATTCCTCACCTTGGGCAACAATGCCTTGAAGAACATTGTCCCTCTTTTGGCTCTCCTCTATCATTCGTTTGAAGAAGTTTTGTTGATCTCCCATCATTTGGAGAATCACATTTTGAATGGGTTCATCTTCTTGTTGTGGGTAAGTGTGAAAGTGGTTGTATTGTGGCAATTGAAACTCATTATGAAGTGGGCATTGGGTGGGTGGTTGTTGTTGATATTGGATGTGGTGATTTTGGTGGGAAAAGTTGGGGTAGTGGTTAGGATTTTCATTGTACAAATAGTAAGGTAGGTCTGTGTTGACTTGCTTCTCAAACTCCCCATACCCATAGTCATACTCAAAAGATCCACCACATACTCCATATATCAAGTCTTGAGGCATCATAACTAAGACAAGGAAACAACTACAAGCATGGGAACTACACAAAACTGGTAAGCAAAATCCTTGAGGAACAAGTTCCTCAAGGTGAAAGCACAATTAAAATAGACAAATAAGTAAGAACTTAATCACATAACACCGTCCCCGGCAACGGCGCCATTTTGATCCGGGTGATGTCGTCACTCATCCAATCAAACACATTTATAATACTAAACAAACTACTAGTTAGCGGTAAGTCGAGGTCGGTCCATGGGACGGTGTGCTTTGGGTTCTAAGTCTATCTATCTCAATTTATGCTAGTGTCACGATTTATTTGGGTTTGTAGTTGTGTCCTAGACTAATCCAAGCAATAAAGTAAAGCAAACAATAAAAGGAAGGATGCAAATAAATGATTAAAAGTGCTAGGATATCATGGGGTCATAGGGGATTCATTAGGTTTTGATCATAAAAACATGTTTATAAAGTTGCAAGCAATTAATGTTGTGGAGAAACCGAGTTGGTTTATGTCTTACGGTTCATAGGAAGAGTTGGGTCCCGGAGCCGAATCGATTAGATTGTACAACGCCTACAAGTCGACTTACTTTCCTCTTATTTAACTTCTATGCATGGTCTAACAAGACTCGAGTTGGTTTATATCTTACAAGTCAAGTTGAGTAGATAAGAGATGGTTGTAAATGCAAGGATTCATAGGCTTAGCATTTCATCAAACATAACATGTGCATAAAGTTGACATCACAACAAGCAAGCAATTTAATCATGTGAACATATTTGATTAAGCATGAATCAATCCCCATGTTGGTTTCCCTGAATTACCCACTAAACCTAGCTAAAAGACTACTCACTCATTATCATGGGAAACATGTCATTAATGGTGTCAAACATTACAACAAATATAAACATGATAATAGAATGAAGAAATGAGCAATTAAGATTAAAGGGTAAAGGAATTATACCAAACTTGAGGTGATCCAAATAATAAAGCAAAGAATAATAGAAGAAACTTGATTGATTGATAAAGGGATGTCAATCCTCCAATAATAACCCAATAATCTTCAATTACCCAAAAGTAACCAACTTGAATAATAAACTTGAATAATAATTAAGGAGAGATTAATGTGAGATTTGTGGAACGATTAAAGAATAATCTATTCTAATCTACTCCTAATCTAACCTAAAGAAGGATTTTCTACTCTAAAACTTGATAAAAAAGCCCCCCTTTGATTATTTACAAATGGGGTATTTATAGTAAAAATCAGGTGGATGCATTAGGGTTAACTAAGGGCTAAACTAGTAATTACACTTTTTAGATTGAGCAGGGAGAAGCCGGTATTTTTCGAAGGAAGGGCTTCTTTCTTTGATGCATGAAGAGACGAATTCGTGCTGGGCTGGAATCCAGGCGTATTGGTGTCGGGACGGGCGGATTGTAGCAGGGGAAGACGGGCGTCTTCAAGGGAATCCGGGCGGATTCTGGTGGCTGCTAATCCGGGCGTCTTTGGAGGAAGACGCACGGATTCTCGTGCTGGGGACGGACGGATTCAAGGCAATCCGCTCGGATTGTAGTGCTATCTCGTTTTCTCTTCTATTCTTCCCTTTCCTTCACTTCCATTTTATTCATTGTGGGATTGGTCTTTAGTTCTCGCCTCCTCTTCATACTAGTCCATCAAATATCGTCAATAAGCTTCCAAGTATGCACGAAAGACGGGAATTTCCGCCTTATTATCTCCTTTTCTACAAAACATATGAAATGCGATAGAAAAGCAAATAGGAAGGTTTTGACGGATAAAATGGCTATAGAATGTTATAATAGTATGCAAAATAGGCTCAATTAGGGGACTAAATATGCGCAAATAATGTTCACATCAAAACCATAAGAAAATTCTCCAAAGTGAAATGAATAATGCTTGAGAATTTCTCACATCTTTTCTTCTTCTTCTCTTTCTTTTCTTTTCAATGCATACTTCTTTTTTTTTTTTCTTTCATGCTTTTTCTCATTCATTCATTTTTTCCTTTCTTCATTTTTTTAATTTTTTTTTTTCATTCTCATTTTTTTCTTTTCCATTTTTTTTTTGAGCATTAAGACCAAGCTCACATGACTTCAAACAATAAACCATATCCAAATGAGCACCCAAACACTATTCAACTAAGCTACTAGCTCAACAAGGGTAGGCAATTTCAATGATGTAGCTAGGGATAAATTTTGTGAAGGGTTAAAAAAGGCTAAAATATCATGTGAATGGCTCCAAAATGCTATAACAAATGAATGCATGCTAACCTAGAAATGACATGAGAACCATACTTGTGCGTTTTGATGAAACACACATTATAAGGAGACAACTACACTCACCTAAGAGAGACCAGATATGGATGCATCGGTCTATAGAGGCTCTACCTTACCATTTTTTAGCTTACCACATGTCAAGATCAAGCCTATTCGGTTAATTCTCCATCTCCCACCTACTATATCAAGACGTCCCCATGTAGCTATTATCCCATCATTAAAGAATAAATCATTAGAAACAAGCCATTATTAGGATAAGCAAAGAGGAAAGTAGGCTACAAGCAAGCACAAAGCAAAAATTTCTATCAAAAATTTTCAAATTTTCTACACTACATGCAAACTACACTATATGCAAATGCAATCCCCCCCCCCCCCCCCTCCCCAAGCAAAACATCACATTGTCCTCAATGTGCCAACTATTCAAAATACCCAATCAAACCATAAAAATGGCTCAAAGCACAAAACAAGAAGGACTAGAGGTTATGTTTAATGGGTTGCAAGATTTAAACTAATATGCAAAGCAATTAAATCTTACTCGAAAAGCTAGCCCCCCCCCCCCCCCCCCTAAGCTAGCATGAATTTGGGGGAATTCTTCATCAATCAACTAAGAAAAGGGCCAAAAATTAAACCCCTTCCTCCTTTTCTTCTTCTTCTTCCCACTACCACTTGATTCACCTTGGTGGCCACTTCCACTTGAATCATCCTCTTGAAGAGGAGTGACATACTCACCAATATCTTGGCCACTACCAAGACAATCACCACAGCTACTAATCCCACCATATCCTCTATATAATGCCTCAACACCATAATCCGAACCACAAAAATCCGGACCGGGTTCATATGTAGCAAATGTACCTGCATCGTTGTTACGAGGGGGAGAGGGAATAGGGGAAGGAGAAGGAAATCCACCCGGAGGATGAGTATAGAATGAAGGGTGTGGCCCCTCGGGTTGGACAACTCCTTGCCTATCAAAATGATCATAAATAGGATGTAATGCAAGTCGTTGGTCATCACGAATTTGATTTACACCTAAGTTCATTTCCCGCATCATATTTGATTTCTATGCTAGATGGTGACTCAATGCTAGAGGTGGAGTGACGTGCTTGAGAGGGTTGACCTCCCACACGCCTCTCAACCGTGGTAGGTGGCTCACCTCTTAGGTCTAAATGGTAGGTAGGTCTAGTAAAGGGGTCACTTCCATGATGAGGCTTAGTGTGAACCAAAGCCTTAATTTCTTTCTTTTCTTCGGGTAGAAGAATGGAGTATTGCCTACCTATCTTCCAAACCATGTTAGGTAAGCATCCCTAAACGAATTACAAGAAAGAAAATATTCATAAACAAGACCAATTCCCTTTTCCCTAGACTTAAGCAATGGTCTCAAATTGGTATTCTCTTGGTTAAACCTACATAAGTGGTGTGCAATCTTAGTGACCAAACCTCCTAAGACAATACAACTATTCTTGACATTACATTGTTTGGTCAAGTGGACCGCAAAGTGGTAGGGGATATTGATTCCCCATTTCTCATCACCATTAACATTCAAGAAAGCACCTAAAATTTCTACCTCAATCTTCCTCACCGAGTGAGGTTCATTTCTCCCGAAAAAGGTCCATCCCATAAACCTTTGCCAAATCCTTATGTCGGGATAATGAATAAATTGATGAGGGGTATGATCCCAACCCGGAAAAGGCAAGTGAGAGATTGCATCCCAAGTCAAAACGGGGTTATAATCATCAGGTGATTCGATGGGTAAGTCCTTGTGAGGCAATTGAAAGATAGCGGCAAAGTCCGCTAAGTCCATTCTATGGTCGTCGTTAAACGAGCGAAAGGTAACAAAAACAACAAAACCGGGTTTCCTAGACCTATGAAACTCGAAAGAGCTCAAGAATTCAAGGGTGAGTTCGGGGAAGGTCTTATAATTCATTGTGTAACAATGATTCATACCAAGATTTTTAAACAAAGCTTTCACATTTTTCTCAATTCCAATGTTTACTACTACAAAACTCATTATGGACATCAGTCGATGGACATCGGATTATCTGAAAAACCGATGTACATAACATGCACATCGGTTGTTTGCAAAAAACTGATGTGCATATAATTATATGTACATCGGTTGCGTTAAGAAACACATGTCCATTATTTCTGATTTGAAAGGACATGTGATATTTAATAAAACCCATGTCTATATAAAAGTCATGGACATGGGGCATTGCATTTAACCGATGTGCATCTAAAGTTAAAATTATAGGCGCAAAAATATTTGCCTCACCGCCATCACTTATAATTTCGACTACATATATTCTTCCCCAAATCCCTCTCCCTCACTCTCACTCCCAAACCTTAACCCCCAAAACCCTCACATAATTCCTTTTGTGACGGACAATCAGTCAGATAAAGGAATATGAAAACTTGGTTTGGTGACGGACTATCCGTCACATGCTTCTTTATTCTGAAAAAATATCGCGATACTCACTCATTTCCCCCAAATCAATTTCAATCACACTCAAAACCTAAAATCGCACACCACATCGCCTGTCACCACCACCACCACTACGGGCCTTGCACCACCAGCCTGCCGCAAGAGGCCTGCCTCCGACCACACCTTTCTCCTTCTCCTTTCCTCTTTTCCTTTGGTGCTCTTTTTCTCTTTTCCTTTTGTGGTGCCTCCGACCATGCCTGCACGACTGCACCACCGGGGTTGAGTTAGCGTTGTATACGTGATCCCGTCTCTCTTACTGTGGTAAGATAGTAAGGTGAGTTATCGACGTTCTCTGATGTGCCAGTTTCACCTACTTAAACTGGCTTGGTTTTGTCGGTAACTTTTGTTTCTCCTCAGGGCAATGTTAATTTCAGTATTGGTTTGTTGATAGAATGGTTGTTGAGAGATGGAAGATGGGGGAGATTAAGAACAGGAGGGAAAGGTAATCCAAGACACTAGGCTAATGTCATGTTTGTTGTTTTCCTGTTGATTTAACTGAGGGTCTCTAAGACATAACCATTCGATAATTTAACAGCTACTCTATACACTAGGCTAATGTTGTTGTTGTTGTTGACTGAGATCAATCTGCCAGGAAAGTTGATTCAGACCCATAGTTGCCTTGATTACTGGTTATACCAAGTAACTATAAAATACTTACTTAGGCCTCTATGTTGTCTTATCAGGGCAATGAGAACAGTCTGAAAATTTGACCTATGGACTACTGCTGTCTAATTATCGTGTACTTAAACTTCTCTGCAGCCATCCAAGCGACACGCTTATGCATAAATTACTCATGTGGAGAGAGAGCTCGTATTTAATATTGTATGATGCAACTACTAAGTACTCTGTATCTGCCAACATATTGGGTAAATTAGTATGCTTTTCGCTTATGATTCATTTTATTCTGCAGAATATGACGGATTACGACGATGTCAGATTTTGCTGCTCTGGGGCTGACATTTGCTGTGATTGTTGGCCTCTGATGACAGTTGCTATTAAAGTTGTGGACACTGCTCTTAGAGGTAGTTAAATTATATTGTGTATAATTTCTGAGCTGTCATCTTTCTGCTCATGTCCACTTCCTTAAAACCTAATACCTAGACTTTTGATTTTGCTAAGAACGGAGAAGGCCTTAAACTGTATGATTGTATTAAAATGAAATGTTGTTTTCAGTAAAAAAAATTGATATTATTAATTGTGCTTTCATCCTCTAGAATTTTACTTTGGCAAGTGTGTGTGATAGTGTTCTGCATTATATGTGACTGTACTTGAACAAGTTAAGTCTCTGGAAATGTTACTATCGCTTTCGTATACAGATGATTTCGGTTTCAATCACATTCTCTAGGTATTCAGTGGTCGACGTGGTGTACATTGTTGGGTTTGTGATGCAAAAGCAAAAAGGTATAAAAACAAGATAAAAATGATCCTGATATTAGGTATTCCATGATATGCAGGAAACTACTTAAATCTCAGATGTCATAGTTTCTTTGCAGGTTAACCAATGAACAAAGAGTTGTTATAACCGCGTATTTTCATGTGTATAAGGTGATTTATATCTTTCATCTTTCCAGACGGGCACCCATAGTTGCCCTGATTATTGGTTATACCAAGTAACTATGAAAGAGTTGCTTAGCCTGCTACGTTGTCTTGTCAGGGCAATGAGAACAGTCTGAAAAAAGTTTCTTTAGGTGGTCCTGCTCTTCATCTGTTTCTTACGTGAGTGTGCCAGCTATTAATTTTTGTTTTTGGTTTCCTTAAATTAATCTGTATCACAAGTTCATATTTAATTTTTACAGGAGATCGTACACTGAATATTTGAAAACTTTTTTTTAGGAGATGTTCCTGTGTAGCCAGAAGCTTCTATCATCGAAAGAGATTTATGAGAAAGGGTTGGACCTGATGAGTGTATGTGATTCAAATTCGAACTCGCTTGTTATCAATAATATTCTTATCGTCACCAACACTGGTTTGTTGCATTTCAGCCTTGTAGTCTTTCATCTATAGTGTGTATGATGTATTACAGCAATTACTTCCGAGCTTCGAGGGAAATGGCAGGATAGTCGAAGATCTTCCATGGGTAAAAAAGATATTTTTGTATAGGTTAGTCGTCTAAGTAAATTTGACACAGTAGATGAATTTTTTTTGTAATTGACTTTTGATAACCGAATGATTGTATAAAGATATTTTTTGTTGATTATAGAATCATTTTGCATTGTCATCATGTGTACGACTAATATGGGCAACAGCGTAATATTTTTTTTTTTATAAAAAATAATAATTATAGACATCGGATTTTTGCAAAAAACTGATGTCCTTTGATCAAATAGACATCGATTTTCCTAAAAATCCGATGTCCATTGATCAAATAGACATCGGTTTTCCTAAAAATCCGATGTCCATTGATCAAATAGACATCAGTTTTCCTAAAAAGCCAATGTCCATTGATCAAATAGACATCGGTTTTCCTAAAAATCCGATGTGCAAATTTTAATGGACTTCGGTTTAAAATCCGATGTCCATTAATCCACAATGGACATGACCAAACTCTACATCGGTTGTTTATCCGATGTCCATATAGCGAAAATTCCGATGTCCATCACAAGTTTTGTAGTAGTGGTTGTTTAAAGAAGCTTGGTTGATAAATTTTGTTGGTTTCATACCTTTGCTTTTCAAGATGACCCAATTGTTGCATTGAGCTTGTGAATTGAAGATCACACCCGGAAAATCCGGGTCTTGCCACTTCGGGACTTCTTCCATTTGCAAATCCTCCGCAGCATGGGAGGATTCCGCCTCACCTCTCCTTCTCTTAGAAGCACCTTGGGTGGGAAGTCTTTTTGGTGCCATTTTTCTGAAATTGAAGACAAAAATTCATCTTAAGGCAAACCAAAGTTCATCCTAATAGGCATAATAGTATGAATTAGTGAACTAATTCACACTACAAACATGTAATAAGCATTCTACAATGAATTTCTAGCACTAAAAAGCACGAAATCGAATTCCCCCAAATTGAGTTAGGGTTTGCATAATCCAATTAATTGATTGAAATGGATGAATTAAAGAGAAAAGAGAAGAAACCTCTCCAAATTGATGTTAGTGGGTGAATGAATCTTGCAAATCAATGAAGAAATTGATGTTTCCTTGTGATTTTAGGGGAAGTATTAAAGAAAATAATGGAGATAGAGAAGAAGAAAGTACCGTCGGGTTTGCAAATGAAGGATTAGAAGCTTTTTTTTTTACTCGTCAAATAGCAGCAATAAAATCACAGAACCACGACCACGATCGGGGCCCCCGACCCCGACCGGGGTTAACTGCCTCTTCCCGTATTAACTTGCTTGTATACGGAAGTGAATTCTTTTTTTTTTTCGAAAACCACGTCCCCGAATGGGGTTCTTGCATGGGGAAGCGTGTCAAATTCACTCCAAATTCTCCTTTCTTCATTTTCACCTAAAAATCACAAAAAGAAACATCGTCAAGTCGAGTATTTTATTACTAATCTACGAAAAACAATAAATTGTAGAAAATTAAAAACAAAAATAAATAAAAGTATTAAAAAGCTTGGGTTGCCTCCCAAGAAGCGCTGGTTTAACGTCTCGCACGACGAAAAAGATTGAGTTGGTTTAAGATTTCTTTGGTAGAGGTTGAACGGTTATTTCCTCTATCACACCAACGATCACATTCTCATGGTAGAGCTTCAAACGATGACCGTTTGCTTTGAATTTTCCGCCCTTGGTGGTCATCACTTCAACGGAACCGAACTTGTTGACATTTGTGACGGTATATGGACCGGTCCACCGTGATCGTAACTTTCCCGGAAATAGCTTGTAACGGGAATTGAATAACAAGACCTTATCACCAATTTGAAATTCTTTGTTCAAGATCTTCTTGTCATGCCATCTTTTCGTTTTCTCCTTATAGAGACGGGACCTCTCATAAGCTTGCAAAATAAATTCATCAAGTTCATTGAGTTGCGATAACCGCTTCTCTCCACTAAATTTTGGGTCCATGTTAAGCTCCTTAATTGGCCAAAAAGCCTTTTGTTCCATATGAACGGGAAGATGGCACGTCTTTCCATGGACCAGCCTATATGGTGAGGTACCAATAGGTGTCTTAAACGCGATACGGTAGGCCCATAAGGTGTCATCGAGCTTCATACTCCAATCCTTTCGTGATTTGGCAACAACTTTCTCAAGTATGGACTTGATCTCATGGTTGGAAACCTCCACTTGGCCACTAGTTTGTGGGTGATAAGCCAAGCCTCTTCTATGATAGACTCCATACTTTTCCAACAAAGCATCAAGTTGTTTCTCACCGAAATGAGTACCACGATCACTAATGATTGCTCTTGGAACACCGAACCTTGGGAAAATTATCTTCTTGAACAAGTTAATCACGGTGCGAGCATCATTGGTAGGAGTCGCAATTGCCTCTACTCATTTAGAGACATAATCAACGGCAACCAAAATATACCGATTCCCTTTTGAGGAAAGGAAACGGTCCTTGATAATCTATGCCCCAAACATCGAACACCTCTACTTCTAATATACCATTTAGAGGCATCTCGTGCCTCCTTGATATGGAGCCCGTCCTTTGGCAAGCATCACAAGCCATCATGAAATTATTAACATCTTGGAACATGGTTGGCCAATAGAAGCCGGATTGCAACACCTTTGCAACGGTCTTGGATGGTCCATGATGACCACCATAAGGAGAAGAATGGCATACTTCTAGCACCCCTTTAACATCCCAATGGAGGATACATCTCCGGAATAGTCCATCGGAGCAATGTTTGAACAAATTTGGATCATCCCATAGGAAGAACTTTGCATCATGTAAGAACTTCTTCCTTTGTTGGTATGAAAGGTTTGGTGGCAACTCTCTTCCAACTAGGTAGTTGACTATGTCGGCATACCAAGGAGTATTGGCTTCCAACATCATTAGAACGTCGTCGGCGAAGGAATCATCGATAGGTAATTCAATACCTCCATCATGGAACTTCAATCGGGATAAGTGATCGGCAACAACATTTTCGGCCCCCTTCTTGTCTTTAATGTCAAGATCAAATTATTGCAAGAGCAAGATCAATCTTATCAACCTTGGCTTAGCTTCTTGTTTGTCTAGGAGATGTTTCAATGCGGCATGATCGGTATGAACAATGACTTTGGAACCGATCAAGTAAGAGTGGAATTTGTCTAAGGCATAGACAATGGCAAGTAGCTCTTTCTCCGTTGTGGCATAGTTAATTTGAGCCGCATCCAAGGTTTTGCTAGCGTAGTAAATAGCACGGAGAACCTTGTCCTAGCACGGCACCTACCGCATAGTCACTTGCATCACACATGAGCTCGAATAGCAAGTTCCAATCCGGTGATTGGATGATAGGTGCAGAAATCAAAGCCTTCTTGATCCTATTAAAACACTCAAGACAATCGTTAGTAAACACAAAGGGAGCATCTTTTAAAAGAAGCTTCGTAAGGGGTTTGGCAATCTTAGAAAAATCTTTAATAAAATGGCGGTAGAAACTCGCATGGCCTAAGAAACTCCTTACACTATTCACATTTACCGGTGGGGTAGTTGCTCAATAACTTGGACCTTAGCACGGTCCACTTCAATTCCTCTTTTCGAAACAATATGACCAAGCACCACTCCTTCATTTACCATGAAGTGGCACTTTTCCCAATTCAACACCAAATCAACCTCTTCACAACGCTTTAAAAATTTGGACAAGTTACTCAAACAAGCATCAAAAGAAGAACCATAGACACTAAAATCATCCATAAACACCTCCATGATAGACTCAATGTAGTCGGAAAACATGCTTATCATGCAACGTTGGAAAGTGGCGGGGGCGTTACAAAGACCAAAAGGCATTCTACGGTAAGAAAATGTACTATAGGCACATATAAACGTTGTCTTCTCTTGGTCATCCGGGTGAATGGGTATTTGAAAGAACCCGGAATAACCATCTAGGTAGCAAAAATATTTGTGATATGCCAACCTTTCCAACATTTGGTCAATAAAAGGTAATGGGTAGTGGTCTTTCTTGGTGGCTAGATTTAGCCTCCTATAGTCAATGCACATTCTCCAACCCGTCACAATTCTAGTTGGAATTAGCTCATTTTTATCATTTTTGACTACGGAGGTTCCTCCTTTCTTAGGAACCACTTGGACCGGACTCACCCATTTAGAATCGGAAATTGCATAGATAATTCCCACATCTAACAATTTAAGCACTTCGTTTTTTACCACTTCTTGCATGTTAGTATTTAGTCGTCTTTGACCTTGGACACATGGTTTATGATCTTCCTCAAGATTAATTCGGTGAATGCAAAATTCGGGACTAATGCCTTTTAAATCGTCAAGTTTATAACCAATGGCTTTCTTGTGAGACCTTAAGACATGAAGCAATTTAGCCAATTGACTCTCATCTAATTTAGCACTAACTATTACCGGACACCTGCCCTTATGATCTAGAAAAGAATACCTCAAATTGGAAGGAAGGGGCTTAAGCTCGAGTTTTTGTACCTCAAGATCTTGAGGTGTAGCAACCAAGCCTATAAAATGTGAGCTCTCTTTTAATGATAGCTCCTCTCCATCTAATTCTTGCTCCAAAGCATAAATCTCCTCATTTCCAATCTCATCATCACCTGCAAATGATTCTGAAAGCAAGAGTGCCTCCAAGGGATCTTTAGATAAAGATCGAGGTGTAAAGTCTTCTATAACGATGTCAACAACATCCAAAATGTCAATAGAATAACAAGACTCTTCTATTATTGGACTCTTCATGGCACTATTCAAATTATATGTGACCTTATCGTCACCCACTTCCAATGTAATTTTACCGTTCTTGACATCAATTAACGCACCCGCGGTGTGTAAAAATGGTCTTCCCAAAATGATTGGGATTTGGGCATCCTCGGCCATGTCAAGAATAATAAAATCAACCGGAATGAAAAACATACCAACTTTAACGGGAACATCCTCCAAAACTCCCAAAGGGCGTTTTATAGAATGGTCCACCATTTGCAATGTGACACTAGTGCATTTTAAGACTCCCCTATTAAGCTTAGCACAAATAGAGTAAGGTATTACACTGACACTAGCACCTAAATCGCATAAAGCTTTGTCAATTTGGTAGGTGCCAATTGTGCATGGAATAGAAAAGCTACCGGGATCTTTTAACTTAGGAGGGGACGAGTTTTACAAAAGAGCACTCACCTCGGCGGTGAGAGCTATTGTTTCAACCTCATCAAAAGTCCTTTTCTTAGTTAAAATGTCTTTCACGAACTTAGTGTAAGATGGAATTTGAGTGATTAATTCGGTAAAAGGAACGGTTACCTAGAGATTCTTCACAACTTCCATGAATTTACCGAATTGAGAATACTTTTGATGCTTTGCCAATCTATGAGGGAATGGCACTTTGACTTTTTCCGGAATCTTTGCTTCAACATCTTTCTTTCGAGGAGCATCCTCCACTTCCTTGACTTTCTCAACAACAAGTGGATCATCCACTTTCTTGGGAATTTCTTCATTTTCCTTATCATTTGGAGGGATCTCCAACTCAACAAGCACCTCCTCATCTTCTTTGGGCATGGGTGGCCCATCATATTTTGTACCACTTCTTAAGGAGATAGCATTAAGGGTAGCATGTGGTTGCTCACCTTGAGGGGGTAGTTGACCCGATTTCCTTGAGGAGTTAGATGAGGCCAATTGAGCCATTTGTTGCTTCAACATCTTAATTGCGGCATTTGGAGCTTGCTCATTCTTTTGGATTTGAGCCAACAATTCCTTTTGCATACGGACTATCAAGCCCTCAAGCTTACCTCCTTCTTGGTTGTTTTGTTAGGCATTTTGTGGTGGAGGTTGATTTTGTTGGAAATTGTTTTGTGGGGGCCTTTGTTGATTTTGATAACCCGGTGGAGGGACGTATTTTTGTTGTTGAGGGACATAGGAATTTCGTTGTGGTGGGGGTTGTGGTTGAGGATTTAGCACATTGTTGCTTCTATAAGAGATATTCGGGTGAAATCTTGAATTTGGGTTATATGTGTTTGAGAATGTACCCGGTGGATAAGCATTTTGTCTTAAAGCTAGAAAGGCATTTACCTCTTCAATAGGAGCTTGGTAATGAGCGGCATAATGACCCGCACCTCCGCAACCATCACACACAACGATTTGGCTTGTTGAAGACATAGCATTGACTTGTTGAACGAAATCTCTAGCATCCCTTTCCGCCAATTGTTGTTGGAGCAAGGCAATTTGAGCTAGCAAAACGGAGTTGTTGGAGGATTCTTCTTTACCTTGGATGGCACAACTCGGGAATTGACATATTGTGCATCATGGACCGCCATAGATTCGATCGTGTCATGAGCAAGGTCGGTGTCAATTTGATTAAACCGCCCATTGTTGGCGAAATCAAGAATCCTTCGGGACTTGGCACAACATCCATTGTAGAATGTTATTGCTAGAAACCAATCATCTAGCCCATGATGTGGGAATTATCTTTGAAGCTCTTTGTACCTCTCCCAAGCCTCATATAAGCTCTTAAGAGCTTATTGACGGAATCCGGTGATTTGCCTCCTCAAAATTTGAGTTTTCTCCGGTGAAAAAAACTTTTGATAGAAGGCTAGAGCCAAAGTTTCCCAATTGGTGATTCCCATGGCGGTGCGGTCAAGGCTATTGATCCAAAGCTTGGCCTTGTCCTTCAAAGAGAAAGGGAAAAATATTTCCCTTATTTGGGCTTGAGTGACGCCCGTTTGACGGATCATGGAGCGATAGTCACAAAAGTTTTGCACATGCAAATTGGGATACTCCAAAGGATTTCCCCCAAATTGCTTCCTCTCCACAAGGCTAAAGAAAGTCGGTTTGATCTCAAAGTCCGGCGCGGTGATTTGAGTGGTTGTGATACCGGCCGGAAGCATGGCCGCGGTGGGCTTTGAGTGATCGAAAAGTTTCACCATCTTTTTGGTAGTAGATGGTGGTGGTGGTGGAGATGATGAACTTGAAACCTCCTCCTCTTCAAGGGCTTATAGATCGTCTAAATAAGACTTTCTAGAACTTTCAGCTTGTACGGGAGAAGAGGCTTCTTTCACTTCCTTCCAAAACCGTCGTCTTCTCCTAAAGGTTCTCTCGGGATCGGAATCCGGTGAAAGCAATTCTCCCTTACGTGAGGACCTGGGCATAAGACAACAATTTCTAGAGAAGTGATAAGTAACGGTCTCAAGGAACAAGTGTTCCCTAAGACAAAGGAAAACAAGATAAAAATCGACAATTCAAAATGCAATAAATCCGTTTCCCCAGAAACGGCGCCAAAATTTGATAGGCTTATCGCGTACCTATGCAAAGATAATTTCCCTAGACACAAATTAATGTAGTAATAGGGGTCGAACACAAGGAAACGGGAATTACGTCGTGAATTGCTATGGGTAGATTTTTATCAAGGTCGACTTTGATTTGGGTTTGGTTTGTTTGGTTGATGATTAATAAAAATTATGATATAAATTATATAATGAAAGAGAGTCTAAAGGGTTCGGGTCACTCATGCAAAGGTAAACATATGAACATGGTAAAATCGATACTAATAATTTTTTCAATTGTTTAGGCTTAGAGATACCCACCTTACGGCATTAGTATCAACCATAGACCGGGTTCTAGAGAACCTCTTGTCCATGACTAGGTCGTCCTACCACACATGCTTAGTCTAACTCAATTCTGTGCCTCTCGACTTTAGAACGAATGAACAAACTTAATCTCGATTACGGCCGATAACCAAAGATTAAACGTAACAATACAAACAAGTGATGAAAACAATTGAACAATATTATTATCAACCTATTTAAACATGTTATATATTTGATTTTGCATGGCTCCCCTAGCCTTTAGACTAGGAAATTTAGCTACTCATACTAAAATGTAAATTGCAAACTAAATTATAAGAAATGCTAAACATGGTTGTATAAGTTATATGGATTAGATGATATAACATGTAAAAGGAATAATGCAGAATGTAAAATGAAGTACTCAATTATAAATTATGCGATAACTAAATTAGTAATGTGAAATTACAAACTTAGAATTAGAAATAACTTAATGGAAGAGAACTTATATGGAAGAACAAATAACAATAACCAAATGCTTGAATATCAAATGCTTGAACAATAGTTTGTAGTACAAATGTTGAAAGATTAACTAATGGAATGCTTAACAACTTGTAAATTAAAATGACAAAACTAATGAGAGAAAATATAATGCTTGAGGCTATTGTAAGTAAACTTAGACGTGAAAATGAGATGCCCTCAACCTTGGAATACCTCTCCTATTTATAGGAGAGGTGAAAGAAACGTAAGCCTTCGTGATGCATGCAGTCCCGATCGGGGTTGGGTGGCCCTGATCGGGGTCGTGTGTTTCTCTACCGTTTCCATTAAATCCCATCTTAATTAGCAAGAGTATCCTATGTGGGTGATTAATTAGCGATTAATCACCCGGTTTAAGACCTCATCTCTTGGCATCCTAGGTAGCTTGGAATCCTATTCTTTCCTCTTTGATTTGGACTTGAACATTTGGGCTTGACTTTGATTGTTGACTTCTCTTGTATTTTTATTTTGATCCAACATTTTCCTCATGCAAACCCATGAAACATCCAATTTTTAGTCCATTTTGTCTTCTTTCCACTTAGCTTGCAATTTCTAGCATCCTTGTAGTATTTTAGCTCCAAAAAGCTTGTTTCCTACAAAATATGTCAAAACATTCAAAACAACTAGAAATGCAAATATTAGCTATAAAACACTTAAGATAAGTGCTAAAGACATGTAAAATCAAGCTAATATAGGGGGTTAAAATGTATAAAATATGCACTTATCATTTTCACCTAGGACATGTGTCACACATCTTTTCTTGGTCGAACTTGATTTTAGGTAACCCTTCAACCAAGTCCCACTTCTTGAGTTTGTTCGAGGTTAGTGAGCTAATGTGACCAAACTGTATATGCCACAAACAAGGATCAACAAGTGTAACTTTCATGCATGAAAAAGAGTTAGTAGGCACAACATTTAAATCTATCATATATACATTCCTTTTCCTGTGGCCTTCAAGAATAACATTGCTAGTTCCTTCAATAATAATGCGACAACTATCAGTATGGAAAACAACTTAGTTACCTTTGTCGCATAGTTGAGATATGCTAAGCAAGTTATGCTTTAGACCATCCACTAGATAGACATCACTGATCGCGTGTTACTTAGAAATTCCAATTTTTCCAACGCCGATCACTTTTCCCTTTTTGTTGTCCCCAAACGTCACCTTTCCTCTGTTGAAGGGCTTGAGTGAAAGAAACAGATACTTATCTCCGGACATGTGTCTTGAACATCCACTATCAAGATACCATTGATTGTTTTCTCTCACTACCTCCTACAGAAAGAATTAGATACAGTTTTTAGGCACCCAAGCTAAGTTGAGTCCCTTATGATTAGTTACTCTATATACCAAATCCTTTCGTACCCATACTTGCCTAATAATAGATTTTCTAAACCTTGGGTTATTTTGCTTAGGAGGTGTTCTAGGTTTAGGGTTTTTTCTTGGTCTGGAAATTTCTCTAGGTCTATCATGACTGTTTCCCTTGTGAACAGGTTTACCAGGTTTATGTTGACAAGGGTTTTGTGAAGTACTATGTTTCTTGGTGGAGTCAAAAGCTATATCATAGAACCAACGAAAGTTATTGTTCCTTTCTTCGTTAGGTTCATTTTAGGGGACTCATTATCCTCAACAGCTGTGTCAACAGTTTTAACATGGTCGGTATTTTTTCGTATATCATGAGCCCTTTTGACACAATTACTTTGGATGTGACCCGTATGACCACAGTAATTGCAAATTAGATATTCAGAAAGATCAGCATACTTCCTTTTTCTGAAATCCAAGTCTGAAGGTGTTGATTTGCATTTAGCGTGATCTCTACGACTGTAGCACTCATGTTCTAACCCCATCTTCATATTATTATCAGATTGTTCGGTTAGGAAGTTTAGGACTTTTGAGCTACCCTCCCACTTATCATGGACTTTTCTAGCTTGTAAGAGTAGATCCTTTAGGGTTATAATCTCTTCTTGACATTTCGTGTGATCTACATCATTATCCTTCTTAAAGTTATCACGAAAGTCTTGGAATCCACTACTACAGATACAGGCTATAACAACGGGTAAAAACGGTTGTAAAAACAAAAAGCGGACGTTGTTAAAGCGGCCGTTGTAAAAGGTATTTACAACGGTTAGGTTATTTACTTAAACCGTTGTCGAAAGTATTAACCACGGTTAAAAGCCGTTGTTGTTGCGTGTAAGCCGTTGTGGAAAGTGTTTCAAAAATTTGGTGGGAATAATATAACAACGGTTGTCATATGTATAACCGTTGTTGTAACTTTTCCTCCAAAATTGAAATTTGGAGTAACAACGGGTATATGCTACATACCCGTTGTTGAAATTTGTAGTAACAACGGTTCTTAGTTTAAAACCCGTTGTTGTAACTTTCCCTCCAAAATTGTGAAGACTTTTAACAACGGTTCTTCATTTAAAACCTGTTGTTGAATATTATGCGCGGTATTTGTGAAAGGTATTCACAACGGAGTTTTTTTTAGTAACCGTTGTTAAAGGTCTTCACAGCGGTTTTTTTTAGTAACCGTTTTTATTACGAACTCCTAATGTTTTTAAAAATTAAATTTGTTTCATGCCATTCAAAACTCGCATATATCAAAGCACCATATACCAAAGACTAAGATAAATCACAATGGGTTCATCGAACTCAATAGATTCAATTCAACCACAACAACAAAGATCATATATATATATATATACATATATATATATATATATATATATATATATATATATATATATATATATATATATATATATATATATATATATTTATATATATATATATATATATATATATATATATATATATATTTATATATACTTACAAGGAGTTAAATTTACATTAACTAATCATTCCCTAACTTCAACAAAATTTTTACTAATAAGCTGATCTAAACTCTGAGTATCATGCATTTCTATTTTCTAAGACGTATTTGCCCAACATGTCCCTTACCTCGTCTATATCTACACTTGAGTACTGTTGAATCTCTTGTGACGGGTTGATTACATACTGCGGAAAAAACAAAGACAAGACATTATTGTAACTACATCAAATACTGCATAGCAACATCATGGTATAGCAGCAAGCAAGACAACATCATCTCTAATTTAAAAAAAAAGTAATAAACACAATATTAAATTACTAACCTTTTCTGGAATAAGGATATATCTTCGCCTAATAATCTCCAACATGAACCGACAAACGTAGTATCCACATTGTATGCTATCCGGCTGGCGAGGGGCCTATTATTACATAAAAACAAACAGACGAGGGAAGGCTCACATCAGAATCTTGAACTTTAGGTATTGTATGTAATACCCCCATATCCAGACGAGCCTTAACTACGCCTTCCTTAACATATAAGGGCACTACCATCACGGTTTCCCGAGGACAGTAATAATCAAACGTCGATAAAAGAACTATTATGTTATATTACAAGTGATTTAAACCAACTGACGATATAAAAGATACAACTCAATGACTATCCACTAATGCTATCAAATCTCGTGAACACTCATCCCTACCCGGACTCCAGCTACCAACGACATCAACACCTGTTAAGACAGACTGCTCACCATAAGGGATCACGGCAGACACATAAAACAACAAGACAACCACACAAGGTCAGTACTGAGATAAGACACAACAATGCCAACAACATCTAACAATATAATGCAATACGATCAGCCACCCACAATCACACCCACTCAAGTTAATCTCCGTCACCGACTGTCCAGTGGACCAGCCCTGCCAGTGGGGGACCGCAGCCTTACCCACCAAATCCCCGCTCATCATACCCAGCGATAACCCTGTCCCATTAATGTGCACATCCCCTTCCGTGGCGGGTTCCACGAAGGGCGAAACTAGGGCGTAAAGCCACTCCCGCAAGTGACTCCACTCAGCCGAGAATGCATCTCGAGAACCAGAGACAAACAATCAGCAATCACAACCGTATATACGCTGCCACACAACACAATCGCAATACAACAACAACGACACAACAATCGAGACACTAGACTATCTACAGAAACTGAGTAGGCGAACCTACCTTTACGCAACTACAACCAATCCATGCCAACATATGGCATATCCAGCAATCAAGCAAAGCCTATAACCACAACACAATCACCGATTACTATCAAGCAAACCCTAATTGTAAAGGCAAGGATACGGATGATGATGACAACATACCTACAAGGAGAAACCCGACAAAAGACCGCTACCCGATTCAAGCTATGCTCTCTTAAGGCACAAGGACCTTCAAAAGGCTTCCATGGAGGTTTTATGGTGAAGGGAAGGGAAAGGGGCGACTAGAGGATAGAAGGAATGAGGCGGAAATGATTTGCGGATTTAACAAAACGCGATTAAAAACCCTCGCTGAAAACCCGATACTCGATCGAGTACCTCACATACTCGATCGAGTGACCCCCTACTCGATCGAGTAACCACGCTACTCGATCGAGTAGCCTCTACTCTATCGAGTACCACTCATAACTCGTAACCCAAGATAGCTTTGGCACGCACCCCTAAGAACTATTCCCGCTCCCAAGGTCAGTCAACGCTGGTCAAACGGTCCCTAAAAGGACGGGTATTACAGTCTTCCCCCCTTAAAAAGATCTTCGTCCCCGAAGTTCAACTGACCTAACTCAACGCACAAGACACGGGAAAACACGACATCACTATTCCTCCGACACAAATCACCTACTCCCCTGAAACGCCATCCCCCATGTCATCATAATCATTATCTAACATTCCAAATATATGTATATGTATATCGGCTCTTACAAACTATCGTCTAAAACACCGACCTTGCAATGCAAACCAACACCAACAACGATCGCCCGTCATATTACGGGATTACTCCTTTCACTAGTAACAACTATCAATACGAAACATATCTCATATCAACTTCATGCCGCACGACTATACCACTATGTTACTAAACAACGTAATTCTACTACCACACATTTCACCACAACTATCTCTTTACGACCATCTTTTAAACATGCTATCAACTTTCACTTCAACGTATGAATTACTCGACGAACTAAAGTAACCAAGGTAAAAAAACTTTGCAAATAATCAACAAGACATTAAAAACGAACAACAACATAGTCTCAAAATCAGCCTTTTTATTTTGCGACATTACTCTTCCCCTCTAAAAAGGAACTTCGTCCCAGAAGTTCACCACCATATTACCACACATTGTACCTATTACTTGTATCGTGACATAAATTAAAACCATAGTATTTATTGTTGACATTACTCATATTACTCGTACAACTAGTCAATCACAACGATACATACAACCCTATTCGGACAACTAGTAACCGTCAAGCACGTATAAGCATATCATTTGAATGTGTATATATATATTGAATTCGGTGAAATATAACTTGCAGACTAAATGGATGTAAAATGAATGCCATTAGAATAATTACAACTCCACTATTCGAAGCAAAGACGCCTTTAAAACCAGGCACGACTTCCAACATATAAATTGAACTGTCCGAACATGTTACTACTCACTAATAATAATGTTAAACATCAAACATGCAATTATATAACAATTAAACAATTTTAATTTTTCGAAAGTTCCTGTAACAGTGCTACTCGATCGAGTATGCAGTGGTACTCGATCGAGTGCCCTGCTACTCGATCGAGTGTCTTGGCTACTCGATCAAGTAGCCCCGAGATCAGAATGCATCAATTCGGTCATACCTGTAGCTACTCGACCGAGTATGGGGTTCTCTGTCGAGTACCTACAGGTCAAATGCCTTTGGAAAACCTGTCATAAACCCATGTATATACATAATCGTCGCATAAAAGTGAGTCGGGATGACTTCCCGACCCCCAAAATCCTGCAACAAGGTCATACTAGTAAATCCGGCCTTATGGCCAAGCATACAAATCCGCAAATAAAAGTTCTAATAACCGACAACTACCAACATCCAACATCACGATCATAACTAGGATAAAGAAATAGGAGTATCACTCCTGCTGCTGCTGCTCCTCCTCCATCACCTCATCACCACCACCATCGCCTCCCGAAGTCCCCGCTCCCGATGACCCAATACCTGCATCAACTCCCGCTCTATCTCCCGGACCTATGTGCCATGGGGTCAAACCAGCGTAGGGAAAGGACTGAGGCGTCCCCCAAGCTGACTGATCCACCCCGTAAGAGTGGA
Organism: Silene latifolia; assembly: GCF_048544455.1. NCBI lineage: Eukaryota > Viridiplantae > Streptophyta > Magnoliopsida > Caryophyllales > Caryophyllaceae > Silene > Silene latifolia. The sequence continues at coordinate 252,762,230 of NC_133538.1, read as the reverse complement.
AAACCCCACTATAGTCCCCAACACCACTCCACCAAACCGGATGCGGTCCCTCGGTCCCAATCCCCTGAGTTACGCCACCTCGTGCATATTCCTGAGTGTCAAGGTAGATGACACACTCTCTGCCAAGTAACTCGATCGCGTCTCCGGGGTGTCAAGGTAGGGGTAGCACGGAAAAGGGTGCTGCTGTGGTGGTGCTACCGGTCGTGGTCTGGTCACAGCGGTCCTCTCTCTCACTCTACGGGGTCCTCTCCCCAGCCTGGGTCTCTCCTCCCTGACCGCCGCGTTCTCCCCCTTCTTTGGCTCGGACATCACCTCTAGAATCGTGTCATCAATGAGGTAGGTCTGCAACTGGCGGGGCACATCATTATCCTCCTCCTCCTCGTCGGAGTCAACACTCGTCACCACCGGCTCTAACGGCTCGGTCGGTGGAAGGTGCTCGGGGGCGGGATCCCCATCCAACTCATCCCCCACTCTCCGAGGCTAGGCTACCATCGGCCAAAGTTCTCAACCATTTCTGGTCGAGATAGTAGTCACGGTCCATCGTGGGCACCGGTGTAGCCAGAGGCACATACTCCGAAGAAGCCTCAAAGGAGGTTAGCTTTTCAGCTAACCGAGTGGCGATCGCGCCACAACTCAGGTACCGGGAAGAGGCAGTAGCCATCAAAGAAAGGCTAGCGCAGACGATGGCAGGAGCATTAAACACCACTTTCCTGGCCCGCTCCGGGTTGAGGTAGGACATCAGAAGCAACACCTCATGGTTGTTCAGTTTACTGATATCCGGTCTATCGTAAAGGAGGTTCGAGAGAGAACGAAGGAAGATCCTCAATGTGACATGCTGAACATCATTAATCAGCATGTTGCGTGAGGTGGGAGCTGGTGTCCCGGTAAGACAAGGCATTAGGCGGCAGACACCGCACTCAGCAGGGATATCAGTGATAGAGTCCTTGGGAGTCTTGGCCAACCCAAGGTGAGAAGCAAAAAGGTCCATAGTAAGCAAGAAAGTGGTATTCATCAACCGAAACTCAACGGTCTGGGCAGCTGGGTCATAACTAAAGGAGCTCATAAACTCCAAGGTAAGAAAAGGGTAGGAGTGTTTCCTCAGCCGGTACAAACCCGTAAAGCTCAAGGTCTCGAATATGTGACGGACATCCGTCTCTATTCCCAAATCAGTTAGAAGTGTGGTATCCACACACCTCGTTGGACTCATTTTGCGTTTTTGCAAAGCTACAAAACGCTCTCTTTGTTTGAAATCTAAAAACACAATCGAAGGGTATTCCGGTACCGCGGGTACCACGGGTCCACTCCTCTCCCCAATCTCAGGCTGTGTCACCCTTCCCCGTTTACTCTGATGGGTCCCTACGTTCGGTCTCGGCATCTGTTTCAGCATATAACTTAAACAAATTTGTATAGGCATGTGAAGCACATTATTCATACATTTTAACTTTGAATGCGAAGCTAAGTATACACGTCACCAATGAATTCCCAATTTGATATGCAAACTCAGTTTATAGCCACTCATGTTCAATAGTTCGGGAAAGTTTATCATGGTGAACACACATACCCAACCAATTCTAACATCCTAGCATGATTCAATGTTACTCCATACACACTCTTAATAACATGTGAGGTACTTGTACATGCTCATAGCAAAGTAATTTAGAACATATCATCATCAACTTTCGTTATTAGACAGAAAACAATTCAATTAGGCTTGTCAGACGGTCTCTACAGCTGTAACAAATTTGACATATTCCCCATCAATTAACATTACCACTATCATATGGAAGTTTATCCCTTACCTAAACATTCATATTCAACACCGAATTTCAAATATAGAAGACGAATTTCAATTTGGGGCACTTTTAAGACGGAGTTTTAAGGCAACTTTTAAGGTGAAAATCATCAAAACTCATCCTTCAACATGATATATATAATATATAGCATTCAATTCCATCTTCTAATCAATGTAAAACAACCAAAATTAATTTTTGATTTCGTAACCCTAGAAATTTCGGCCCCCAAATTTCGTGATTTCCAATCTATTTTACAGCAATTAATCACCAACAATCAAGAAAAGAAGGTATGTGAATCATATTATAACAACTAAAAGCAATAATCTATCCATATGAATCGAAAATTTCAGATTACACCTTCATTCCAACAAATTTAAAGCAATAAAAACATGTAAATAAAGGAAAGATCATACCTTGATTAAATAGGCAAGTAAAAGAACAAAACTAACAAGTAATTAACCCAAACTAGTCACCACCAACACAAGAGTATAAGAGATTTTGAGGGATTATATGAGCTTATGGGTCTAAATAAGGAAGAAGAATGAGGAGAATAAGAAAGAATAAGGGTTTTAAGAAACCCGTAAGTGGCTCTGTACTGTAGCCTACTCGATCGAGTGTCTAGGGTACTCGATCGAGTGCCCTCTACTCGATCGAGTAGGCGCTATTTCATCGAGTATCTGCAGAAAATTTCCACATCCCGACGCCATAGCTTCCTAAAGAGATCGAGTGAGGTCTACTCGGCCTAGTAAGTACTCGCACTCGGTCAAGTATAGTTAAGTACATGGTCAAAACTACGAAGTAGATCGAAGATTCCTGCAAAAACAATATCGCGTGTCGATTGCAAACTAAGTTCGGAATTCGGCACTAATTATCACACTCGTTCACGTATTACCATTATTACTCAAGCCTACCACATCATCTCAACAATCAAGGCTTATTTCATACTATGCCACAATAAATTACCCAACTCGGTTTACCTGCTACCGAGTCATTCACAAGGATAATCACGTCATCATACCATACTTAACTTTATCTTACCACATTACTACTAAACTCGGGTTCATATCAACATGAAACATATATAATTCATTCTTTCATATGTCATAAAAATATAATGTATACTCTACATAACAAATTAACCTATCATATTCCAAATCCAACCATAAGTAAATCATCTTACATAAATCGATTGTCACGCAGCGGAAAATTTCAACCAATAAACAAGGCATATACGCATTACTATATGCTATATCTCATATTATAACTCAACAATTCTATAACTATCATCATTGTAATTACGATAGGGTTTATAAACTCATACATAATTACCGTTATTAACAACCTGAAGTAAATGCTAACATGATCACCTTCATATTATGGCATACATTTTCACATTTTCACGCATTTCTATCAAATAAACTTTTGTCACGTTTCTCATAATCATCGTATAAGCTCACTAACCATGTCAATGCTCCACTAAGCCCCATCCAAACACAACTACTATACCCACCTCCGCGTTAGCAAAGACTCAACCTCAAATAATTCTAACACAACTAACATACACATCACATATATACACACGGACTCCACATTCCCATACCGCGTGACTGGCTTAAGTATCATGGGGCCAAGATTTTGAAATGAGGGTGCCTACTCACCCAAAATCTAGCATCAGCGGGGCTCCCATTATACATACATCATGTTCATTTTATTAGACTCACTACGTTCATTATTTTCATTTGTTACAGGTTCCAAAATCGTCGCTCTGATACCACTTTGTAACACCCCCATATCCAGAGGAGCCTTAACTAGGCCTTCCTTAGAATATAAGGGCACTACCATCTTGGTTGCCCGAGGACAGTAATAATCAAACGTCGATAAAAGAACTATTATGTTATATTACAAGTGATTTAAAACAACTGACGATATAAAAGATACAACTCAATGACTATCCACTAATGTTATCAAATCTCCTGAAGACTCATCCCTGCCCGGACTCCAGCTACCAACGACATCAACACCTGTTAAGACAGACTGCTCACCATAAGGGATCATGGCAGACACATAAAACAACAAGACAACCACACAAGGTCAGTACTGAGATAAGACACAACAATGCCAACAACATCTGACAATACAATGCAACACAATCAGCCACCCACAATCACACCCACTCTAGTCAATCTCTGTCACCGACTGTCCACTGGACCACCTCTGCCAGTGGGGGACCGCAGCCGTACCCACCAAATCCCCGCTCATCATACCGAGCGATAACCCTGTCCCATTAATGTGCACATCCCCTTCCGTGGCGGGTTCTACGAAGGGCGAAACTAGGGCGTGAAGCCACTCCCGCAAGTGACTCCACTCAGCCGAGAAGGCATCTCGAGAACCAGAGACAAACAATTAGCAATCACAACCGTATATACGCTGCCATACAACATAAACGCAATACAACAACAATGACACAACAATCGACACACTAGACTATCTACAGAAACTGAGTAGGCGAACCTACCTTTACGCAACTACAACCAATCCATGCCAACATATGGCATATCCAGCAATCAAGCAAAGCCTATAACCACAACACAATCACCTATTACTATCAAGCAAACCCTAATGGTAAAGGCAAGGATACAGATGATGATGACAACATACCTACAAGGAGAAACCCGGCAAAAGACTGCTACCCGACTCAAGCTATGCTCTCTTAAGGCACAAGGATCTTCAAAAGGCTTCCATGGAGGTTTTATGGTGAAGGGAAGGGAAATGGGCGACTAGAGGATAGAAGGAATGAGGCGGAAATGATTTGCGTATTTAACAAAACGCGATTAAAAACCCTCGCTGAAAACCCTATACTCGATCGAGTACCTCACATACTCGATCGAGTGACCCCCTACTCGATCGAGTAACCACGCTACTCGATCGAGTAGCCTCTACACTATCGAGTACCACTCATAACTCGTAACCCAAGATAGCTTTGGCACGCACCCCTAAGAACTATTCCCGCTCCCAAGGTCAGTCAACGCTGGTCAAAGGGTCCCTAAAAGGTCGGGTATTACATTGTATTAGTATTAAACACAGATTTTTGCACTTAATGTATTGTATTTGAGCACGTACCCCTGTTATCGTAATAAAATCAGGGACATCATCAGAATCTTTCGTGGGTTGATCCTGATCGTTAGCTCTTCTCTTCTCAAAGGCCCTTTTTTTAAAAAAATAAAAGGAGGCAGAAACTCATTTTTTTAGGGGCAAAAATGAGCTTTTTGCTATAAATAAAAATTGAAACTTAATGTTATTATAAATAAATCAGTATTATAAACTTACTTATTAATCAAGCGCTTAAAAGTCTCGCTTGGTTGATTATGTAAAGAGTCCAACCAAAAAACTTTCTTCTTTGTCGGCATGATGGCTGCTAGCACCCAATGAGTCCTACATCAAGAGACATCATCATTATTAACAAGTACATATATTAGTTATGAAAATGCAATTGTAGGGGGAAACGTAATATTAATTTGTTTATTACCCTTTTTCTTTATAAGGGGCAAAAATCAGCTTCTTGGTTGTCGCCAATTGTTGAGCAATATAATCTACCCGATCTTCGAACGAGAATTCCAGAATAAATAAAGATAAAACATAGGGGCACAGGAATCCGTATTGATCAGATGGAATCTTCTTCTCGGGGTTCACTTTCAATTTCAATATCCTACATTATTACGGTATTAATTCCGGTATTTAAAACACTATCTAGTAGTTAGAATATTAGAATATGAAATTATTTATTAAGAAACTTACTTCATCCAAACAAATAGGTGTTGGACATCAATCTGGTCTAGGCCAGCCCATATGGCTAGCATATCCCATGACATATGTGCTTCGCGCTCAACCCCTAGAATATCCTCCTCGAGCGGAATAACTATCAATTGCTCGGTGGCTATGCGACGGTTAGCCTCCTCATGAAGTTTCCTCATCGTCATCGTTCTTACTTTTTTCATGTAATCCTTCCCAGAATATTGTGAGTCGTTTAAACTCCTAACTTCTTTCAGGTCGGGGAAATAATGATTCTTTGATTTTGTGCTACTACCACCAGCCTACACATGTAGATAATTAAAATAATAAAAAATCCAAAGGTAACATATCCTAGTTGGAGTAATAAAAATAAAAGGGTACTTAACTAAATACCTCTTCAACCTGCTCTTTCAATGATGAGGTAGTAGTAGAAGGTATGACTGGGGACTTAGGCTTATCAGTCTTTTTAGTCCCCTACACAAAATTACCATGCATGCTTTTTGGAAATACAGACAAAATATAAGGGAGCGATGTTTTTAAAAAAATGGAGTAGTTAATTAAATACCTCATCAAGTTGTTGTCTGGACGGGGTAGTTGGCATGTCCGGGGACTTAGGCTTATCCGCCTTAGCCGGCTTTTATGTTCCCTACATACATAAAATTTCCATGCTTTTTAGAAATACAGAAACAAAAAAAATTATGGGGAGGTTTTCATAAAAATGGAGAAGTTAATTAAATACCTCATCAAGTCCCCGGACATTAGGCTTATCCGCCAAAGCCGGCTTTTTTGTTCCCTAAAAAAAATAACATATAAATTTAACATAAAAAAACATTCAACAATTATAAATGTAACATATACATAAAGGTATTTCTTCTAACCCCAATTGCTTTCGGCTGCTGAGGCGAAGACGGCCGAGCCAAGTAGATGTGAGTTTCAGGCCATTGGATAAAACTCCGAACCGCATCTCCCAGAATGGTAATGTCGTCACGAACTGGGACAGGTAGTTGAAAGTTTTCATGGCCTGGAAAGACTCTAGTTATCACTACTTTTCTATGATTCGGCAAAAGTTTTTCGCCATGAACTACTACAGTTACCGCTGCTGGTTTGGTGTGCATTTCTACGAGACCCCGGCCAACACGCACATTTGGATTTTCGAATTGAGGGTCAGCAAGAATAACTGGCCTCTTGTTTACGGCCTGAAGAATATACACTACATACATTATTATATCCCAAAATTTAATAGAATTCATATAAATTTAACTAATTAAACACTTCATGTATGCATACCTTACTGAAAACAGGGAACTAACTTGAAGGGGATGTATGCTATTTTCCATCAGCCGTCTTCTCAAGTTGCATCTCCTTTTCAGACCCATTATTTACCTAATAAAATTAACGAATGGCACGATGTCAGAAGTTATAGCATTAGAGCTGGCAGGAAACACACCCCCTGATCTTACCCCCAAAAAAAAAAAAAATTAAGGAAGTATTAGGTACCTGATCGGCTTTAGTTGTTACAAATTCAGAAGCATTAGGTACCTAATCTTTCTGAATCTCGTTGACCGATACTTCCTTCTCATGTATTGCCAAGGTAGTAGCGGCCTCTTGACCAATCTGTTGTACCTTATTACCCCATTTGTAAATGACATCCTCCATCATCTTCACTTTTTCTTCGGAAAGCTTGCCTCCAGCATTCAACTTTAGTAGTACGGATGCCATTAACTGAAGTTGCATGCCAAGAATGTAATGTTTCAGCAATTTTTATCCCAACAATAACATGTGAATTTAACTTAAATGAAAATAATAGAATAAATGGTACCATGTAAGCCTGCTCAGACTTAGTCTTCCTTTTCTTCTTTATCGGGGCAATTGTCCCATAATATTTCGTTACTCCAACCTGTAACGGGACGCCCCTCGGATCGGCCATTACGACCACTGGGAGTGAATTTCTCTTCTTCTACCTCTTTCAATACGACCACTGGGAGTGAATTTCTCTTCTTCTACCTTTTTCAATACGTTGTCCTATAATATATTAAATAAACTTCAAATTATATTTGTGACGAAAATAATAAAGTTAGTAATGAACTCGTCTTAATAAAATAATGCTTACTATGTTGGCCAACACTTCCTCATCATATTTGTCACGCGACGACCGGGATCCTTTAGGCGTGTGCCCTTCTTTATAAGTTACATGCCGATCCAAGTTGGTCACTCCCTTTGCCACCTACACATTAACATGGTAACATTTATACATGTAAATGTGTATCAATGCAAGTCCAAGTGCGATTAAAAAAATAAAGTCTCACAGGCCGGGGAATAATGCATGCTACATACGAGGTTCTCTTCCATCTTTCTGTAACCGCCTCGAGAACCATACCATTTCCCCTTCTTGCATGAAATGTTAGCACGATTTCTTCTACTAACGGCCTTCAAATAATTATATAAAAGCGCAAGTAGATGAGATAATAAAAAGATTATATAAAGGACTCATTAATTAAAAAAATGATAGGTAAATCGTTAAAAGGCGAGGATATTTAACCTGAAACTTCTCAGTAGTTCTCATCTCTTTGAAAAGATCCCATTGTTCCTGGCTGATGGTGGGACACTTGTTTGCTGGTGGGCTCTTACGTATCTCCCCCGTTGCTTTGTCCACATACAACCAATCCCTAGCAACGTCACACCTCCACTGCCCGTGGACATCCGATGCCTTATGCATTAAATACCTATCATGACTTTCATCGGGTATAATAATGGCTTCCTTTACACGAGCCAAGTATAACTCCGCTAATTTTGGATTCAAAGTTCTAACATCATCTATATGTAGAGCACAAACTGTCTTGTGCAACATCCAATCCAACTGGATAAAAAACCCGCATTTGGACCAGTAGGGAAACCCTTCGAGCTCCATGTTACTTCCATCGGTTCTTTAGCGACTATAGCTGCAAGGGCTCTCGGGCACTTCGTAGCACCCCTCTCACCAGGCTTATTATCCCCAGGCTTATTATTCTTTTGACTTCTTTTCCGTTTTTCACCCATGATAATCCTAAAACCCAAATATGAATGATATAGGAAATGAACAACTTAACAACGTACATGCAGAGTATTATCTAAAACCATAAACCCTAATAGGAATGAAAATTTAAAACAACAGATTGAGCTTCTAAAATCCTAAACCCTAATAAGAGGAGTGAAGTAGATGATGCGGGATGATAAAGATAACAAAGAAGACGAAAAACAAACAGATGCATGAAAAAGAAAAAAGATGATCGTCTTAAAACCTTAATGACGAAACACAAAACTAAAGTGAACATACCTGATGATGATGATGATGATAAGGGAAGGCAATAGAATCTAGGCGTCAGAAACTGGGCGACGGCCGGCGACGAGAATGTAGAAAGCGTGGAAGAGAGAATAATAAACTCAGGATACCAACGGTTGAACTGGTGTTGTGTGTGTTTGTGTATGGTATGCTGTATGTGTTTGTAAATTAGTTTTTTATTAAGACAAACTATTGACAACGGGTGCTAAAAGCAAAATCGTTGTTATATGTTAATAACAATGGGTCAATAAAAGCCAACCGTTGTCAAAACTTTATTACAACGGTTAAAATATACCCGTTGTAATATATTTTCACCAAATTTGCGCCAAAATGAATTATGTCAAAAAAATCAATGACAACGGGTAGGGGTACTACAACCGTTGTTGAAAGTATTAACAACGGGTAATGTAACTATAACCGTTGTTGAAAGTATTAACAACGGGTAATTTAAATATAACCGTTGTTATTGTTGAACCTTTTTTTAAAATTATCAGAATTCCATTACAGTCAAACTCAGAATAATACATACATATTACAAAGAAAGCACCATATATCTTTGCAACATTATTCAAAGAATTTCAACACCAAAGATCCACATCTAATAATAAGATCAAGAAAATAAGACAACACCATCATGCATGCATACTGCATATCTAAGCTAGAGGATTTACCATGCCATGCAAATTTGGGAATTTTTATTTAACAATGACCATTATTGATTTACCAATAAATTAAACCATCAAATTATTGGTCTGAAAATGACTCAAAATGTTGGTCGTCCATATCACTGTGTCCTGATGAACTATCTCAGGATCGGGGACGTTTCTTGGATGTCATAATTTCTTCGTTAACCCAAATACCTTCACCATGGTCATCACGCATATAGATGCTTTCAGTGTCCTCATGATCAGTGTCAACATCGTCGAAATAAGATACAGTGGTAGAGTGATCCATTCCCTAAAAAACGACATCCTGATCATCATCACCATTATCGGATGGACTACTCCTTCTACTCCTTATAGATAGTACAACAGACCACTTCTTATCCATAGGATCGGTGACATAGAACACTTGTTTAGCTTGGGATGCCATTATGAAAGGATCATCCTTATTATTGCCAACCTTACCCAGATTGACCAACGTAAATTTCATCTTATCCTTTCAGACACAATGGATGTTGTTATCAACCCAGTTACATCGAAACAAAGACATTGTGAAATAAATGTAATCTAGTACCAATATTTCATGAATAACACCATAATAAAGGCATTTTTCCCAAATAGGCTTTTTATCTTTTGAAGTAGCAAAGTGCATTGCCTCAAATTCAGAACTCACACCACTATTTTGCATTGTGCTCAACTCATCTTGCTCGCGGGTGTAAAAAGTATATCCATTAATGGCAAAACTGTTGTAAAAGGTGACCCTGGCATTTGTACCTAAACCAAGGCGTAGTTTAGCACATACGTGTGTGATAAATGCAACATTTCAGCCCATCTTTGTGTTGTTGAATATAAGGTTGCACCTCATCTTCGTTGTTTAGCACATACGTGTGTGATAAATGCAACATTTCACGTGTCACAATTTTTTCATCCCGGCCCCTAATACCTTTTCCGATCATCCAGTCACTATGACGATTCTTAGGGAAATCAATCAACTCCTCAGGGGAGAGATGAGCGTAACAATATGAAAGAGCTTCGTCTAAAATAGCGCGTTCAGCAATACAACCTTCCGGACGATACCGATTAGATGTATAGTCCTTGTAGACTTTCATCAATCTTTCGAAAGGATACTGGTATCTCAAGTACACGGGCCCAAGGTACAAAATCTCCCTAACCAAGTGAATGGTCAGATGAATCATGATAGTGAAGAAAGAGGGTGGAAAATACATTTCCAACTGACAAAGAGAGGTTACAACGTGGTCCTGCAATGAATCCGCGTCATCGGGATCGATGACTTTCTCGCATATGGACTGGAAGAAGAGACATAATCTAGTTATAGCATATCTTACCTTTTCAGGTAAAATGGAACGAATAGCCACAAGTAGTAATTGTTGCATCAAAGTGTGACAATCATGTGACTTTAACCCGGTGAGTTTTAGGTCTTGCATTGACACTAGGCTTTTGATGTTCGACGAATAACCATGTGGCACTTTAATTCCATTCAAGCATGCACAAAACTCTTTTTTCTCATTCCGTGAAAGGGTATAAGTGTTGGCGGTAAAAATGTACGATTACCTCTCTTATGTGGTGCCAACTCTAGCCTAATACCCATCATTTTCATATCTTCCCTAGCTGCGGCGTTATCCTTTGTTTTACCAAGAACATTCAGAAGGGTATTGATAATATTATCACAGACATTTTTCTCAATGTGCATGAAATCGAGGCAATGCCTCGACCTCCAGTCGGCCAATATGGAAGTTTATCAAAAAATATGGATCTTTTCTTATACCCACGAGTAGACAATTTAGAGCCTCTCTTCTTCCCATAATCTATCTCAATATGCTTTACTTTCTGATAAACTTCATGCCCACTCAAAATTCTAGGAGGTTGACGAAGTTCTTGTCTTCCATTGAATGCTTTCTGCATCTTGCGATTACAATGGTCATGATAGAAGAACCTCCTATTTCCCATATACACATACTTATGAGAAGACTTCAAGTATTCAGACTCGATATCCTCCTCCACACAATGGACAAGCCTCTTTCCCATGAACTGTGTGCCCAGAAAGGTCGCCATAAGCCGGATAGTCAGTTATTGTACACAATAACACCGCTCTCAAATTGAAAGTTTCGTTCTTATATGCATCAAATACTTCTATCCCACTATCCCACAACAATCACAAATCATCTAGAAGAGGTTCCAAATATACATCTATATCATTTCCAGGTTGTTTAGAGCCGGAAATTAAAAACGATAACATCAAATACTTTCTTTTCATGCACACATATGGAGGTAAGTTATAAATAGCCAACACTACTGGCCAAGTACTTTGGCTACTCATGTTTCCGTGTGGGTTCATTCCATCAGTGGACAGCGCTAGACGTAAGTTTCTAGGTTCATTGCCGAACTCGGGATACTTAGCGTCGAACGATTTCCATTGCATACCATCTGCCGGGTGTCTTAGCTTTCCATCATTTATTCTTCCTGTTTCATGCCAAGTTAACATTTTTGAATCATCGGGATTCGCATAAATCCTTATGACTCTTGGTATCAATGGAAAATACCACAACACTTTAGCCGGGATCCCTTCCTTATCCTTATAACGCCACTCCAAACATTTAGGGCAATTGGTTAAGTTTTGATATAGTTTCCGATACAATATGCAATCATTTGGACATGCATGTATTTTCTCATATTTCATACCCACTCCTCTTATTAGTTTTTTTGCCTCATATGTCTTAATAGGTAGAACATTACCATCAGGAAGAAACTCCTTTATCAAGGCTAAAAAACTAGTGAAACACGTGTCACTCACCCCATTTGCCCCCTTGATATTATACAACTTCACCACAGCCGACATTTTTGTGAACTTACAACCAGGATACAGAGGTGCTTCAGACTCACACAACTTCTCATACATGTTGTTAAGGTCATCCCAATTACTAGTGTCATCACCTACATCTTCAAAAGCAATCGACTCATCATCATTCTCTTCATTATCTATAGACCCAACATTCAACTTCTCTACTTCCAACTCTTCCAACTCAAAAAAACTCGGCAAACTCGGGATCATCAGTTAGCCTTTCGTGTACCTCAACATCATCTTCTTCAGAGGTATTCTCTTCCTCTAATGATTCCCCATGAAAAATCCAACGTGTATAGGATCGACTAAATCTCCACTTTTCTAGGTGTATTTTAACGTCAGGAAAAGCCATATAGCTAATATTACCACATCTTTCACAAGGGCATGCAATACTAGAAGAACCTTTCAAATTGTTCGAAACGAATTCATAAAATTCAGCTAAACCATCCTTGTAGGAGCGGTCACTCATATTTGCATCAATCATCCAAGTTCGAGTCATTACTCTACATTCGTAATAATAGGCAACTAATTCATAAAATACAATAATAAGCAAACAAATAAACGAAATTCAGGAAAGCAATTAAGCTAAATTATCAACAAATTAGATAATAACCCAAAAAATCCTATATCTATAAGCGTTGCTAAGAAACATATATATACCTGATTGATAAACACGATGGGTGAGAGAAGACGGTGACAACAGTGACGGAGATGATGACAGAGAGACGACCAGGGAGGAATGGAGGATGATATAGTAGCAGTATTAGCTTGTGTTTGTGTTTTGTAGCGTATAGCAGAATAAAGCAATCTATTGTTTTTAAGATTTTCATAACATTAATAACAACGGTTATTGAGTCTACAACCGTTGTAAAAAAGTATTAACAACGAGTTCTAAACAAACCGTTGTAATTACTTTTCACTAATTTTGCACCAAATTATTAACAACGGTTAAAATTTAACCGTTGTTATTAGTTTTTATATTAACAACGGTTTTGAAAGTATGACCCGTTGTTAAAACCAATAACAACGGTTAACAACACAGAACCGTTCTAATTAACTTTGGTAAAATTCGCGCCATCCATTCTACAACATCTTTTGATGATTTTCGTGAATAAGCGTTGTTAAAGGGCCGTTGTAGTTGCCTGTATTTGTAGTAGTGATCGTTTGTTCAGAACAAATACAACGTCTGAATGTTGTTTCTTAACGTTGATCATTTTGATCTTAGATTCCTTTAATTGCTTTGTGAGAGAATCTATCTCTTTCTTTTGGTCTAAGATCACTGCTTCATTATATGTGACCTTAGTCTCCAAAAGTTCTCTGGCTTTTCTAAATTCTAAAGTTATAGCTTCATTAGCTATAACTTTGGCTTGAAGGTGCTTAATATTAAGATTTTGTTCTGAAGTTATAGCTTCATTAGCTATAACTTTGGACTTTAATTCCTTCTTTTCAGCCATAGTAGAATCTAATGTTGTTGCTTTCTCAGCTATAACCTTATATTTTAACTTCTTAGCTTTGGCCTTCAGAGTATGATTCTCTTCTGTAATATAAAGAATATGTTCCCGTAGATCTTTTAACTCCAAGTCCTGTTCATGACACTTATTGAGGGATTGCTCAAAGAATTCAATTAAAGCACTTTTAGACAATTTCTTAACACGTTTTTTGAGTTCAAGATAACTTACCTCTTTATCGTCATCTTCGTCAGATTCTCCGAGAAAGCAATAGTTTGAGTGAGAGTTGGTGCTTTAATCGTCGCTATTAGAGATTAGATCAAGACTGACGCTGCTAAGACAAAGGTTGGCTACTTCGTCATCTTTAGATCCCTCGTCATCTTCTGAGTCAAGGTCTCCCCAGCACGAAGCCATCATAACTTGTTTGAACTCTCTCTTTGTCTTCTCGCGTTATGCCTTGTCCTTGATCTTCTCCCATGATGGACAATCCTTGATCATGTGATCGGATTCTTTACACTTGAAGCAACCTCTGTTTGCGAAAGATGACTTCGATTCTGTAACTTTCTTGTTGGACGACTTGTTGTTGTTGTTGTAAGATGATTTTGTTTGTTTGTTTCGAAAAATTCTATTTTTGAAACGACGTGCAAAAAAGGCAGTTTCATCTTCTATGTCCGAGTCTACATCCCCACTTTTTAAGGCCATACTCTTATTTTTCCTAGGTTCAACGTCATATTTGTTAAGAGTAATTCATGGGACATGAGAGCACCAATGAGTTCTTGTTAAGATAGGTTTTCAAGATCTCGTGATTCCTCCATTGCTGTGACTTTGGCACGCCACTTTTTAGTCTTGCTCCTAAGGACCTTCCTTGTAATGTCCTCAGTACTGAACTTCCTACCTAGGTTTTTCAGTTCGTTTATAATGCTTGAAAACCTTGCGGACATACTATCCAATGACTCATTAGGCTCCATTATGAAAAGCTCATATTTTTGCATTAGCAAATCTATACGGTGCTTCCTAACAATGGAAGTACCTTCATAAGATAGTTCAAGCCCATCCCATATTTCCTTGGCCGTTGAACACGAAGAAAACCGATCAAACTCTGTAGAGGTCATGCCGTTTTATAAAAGACTTATTGCTTTAGAGTTCTTTTCGGCTTTCTTGTAGTCGGCCTCGACATAGTCGTCCTCCTTCTTCTCATAGGTAGTTCCTTCCTCGGATGCGACTAAAATTTTGTGCGGTCCGTTTTGGATATTCCTCCAGCACTCCCAATCATGACCTTACACATAGTGAGTCATCATGTTTTTCCATAACCCGTAATTCTTCCCATAAATGATGGGACACTTGAGGTATTTGGAATCCATTTATCACGTGATAGGCAGCGGAATATAAAACGATAAGATAAATAAGAAAAAGATAGATCAGCCTCTTTGCGGTTAGGCAATCAAGAGCACAAGGCTCTCATACCAATTGAAGAGTTTATCTATCCGAAATACTAAAGAGGAGGGGGGGGGGGTGAATTGAGGATTTAAAACTTTGAAAACTTTTTTGATTGTATAAATATAATTAATTACTTAAAGTTTATTGATTAAACTTTAACTAATTAACTAAAGATCAAGTAAGAACAAAGTAAACAAACGAACGAAAGAAGGAGACACACACGATTTTTGAAGTAGTTCAGTTTCACAAATCGAAACCTACGTCCACTATTCTCGATTAATAAATTTAGTACCTTTCTACGGATTACAAATTTACTAACCCAACTCGTACAACTAACTCTAGCTGTAACTTAATGAGTACCGTTAAATACTCGAGTGACTAACTTACACTAATAAGAAAGCTAATGATTCTTTCAAAGGTTCATGTTAATGAACAAGTAAGAAATCTATTGAGCACTATTATCTTATAGCGATAACTTAGCAATTAAATATACGAGTTTTAAAATATACGACGTTTTGAAAATAGCAAATCGGTTTTCTGCTTGAAATACACGGTTTTGCTCTTTGAAAATAAAATCAATTTTATGCTTAAGGTCTCTAATTCTAAATGTTGCAAAAGCAAAGTATTTATAGGAAGGAAAGAGCAAGGCTACTCGGTTTCATGAAACCCTAATGGCCGAAAATAAAAGATATGTAAACAAATCATATCTTCTATTATTTCTTTCCTTTAAAGGCTAAAAGATAATAAAGAATATTTCAAAAGATAGAATACAATTTATTCTATTATTAATAATTTATTCTATTATTTTTCTTCCAAAAAAAAAAAAAAATTATTCTATTATTATCTTTTCCATAAATTCTAAGATATGATAAGATTTTCCATAATAAGAATATCTTTTATCATAAACAACCATTTCAAGTAAGATATAAAAGATATGTAAAGATATTCCTTACAGAATAAAATCTTTATAAAATATACCTTAGGTTACACGAGATACCACGGCGCATATGCCTCGTGATTCGTGTAAACCCTAGCTCTATATTAGGTTAGAATTTAGGTTATAGGAGTAGCTATATGAAAACCCTAATTAGTAGCACGGTCCAACTCATAAGTTGACCCAAAACAACCACTAACCAACGTTTAACATAAAACCAAACTCCGCATTAAATCGGGCTTTATTTAATAAATACTTTTACTAAAACATCTAAAATAAACTTAAACAATTTTCAAAAACAATTTTGAAACAATGTATGTCGTGTGAAATAAACTCAGCATCTCAATGTTATAGTAGAAGAGCTATAACATTGAGCTCTTTTACTAGTAATGTTATAGCTGCAAAGCTATAACTTTACCAATCCAAGAAATTCACTCTTAGTTACCATTACAAGATAATCACATATACTATTCTAATCTTCATAGGAGATCTTCGAGTATAGATTACTTCATCATCCAAGCTTGATTAATCGTTAGACGGACTTCGTCTTCTCATAATACTTTAATGAAGCTTCAGATAATTTGATCTTCAATTGAGGATTGATCACCCTATACTTCCACCACAATTCTCTTTGTTGCTTGTAATAAATAAGTCTAATCTAAAAGACTTAAACAAACGATTATGCGCAATGAGAATATATAAATTATAAAGCACCTTGACATCATCAAAACATAAACATATACTATATGTTTCAACAACAATCCACCAAAATCCAGAAATATGAGAGAAAAGAGGAGATGAGAGGAAGAGAAAAAAGAAGGAGAATCCCGTCCCTCCGCCTCGAGTTTGTAAGGAAACACCACCTCACTAGTTTATATATTATTTTATTCGACCCGCCTTGACCCTGACTCACCTTTGGCCATGTTGACCACCCATTTGACTGTTGTTGACTGTCACCATTGAGTTTGACGGAGTGTTTTATGTTTATAGCTGTGGTTGTGCGACGGTCTTAAGACGCATTTTTGAATCGCCTATAGTGCCTGTCTAGGGTCAACCTTAGGATGGTTGTGTCGAGGGGAGTGAGGAGGTTACAATGTTGGTCTTGGGTGATGGGTAGGGTGGCTGTGGTGGTCGGGATCTGGGGTAGAAAGGAGAGTGTACGGACGCGGGTTAGGATTTGTGTCGGGTTGTTGTGCGGCTATTATCATGGCATTTATGGTGGTTGTCGACGAAGGTTGGTGCCGAATAAGATTAGGGGACTTGGTAGAGGTGTTGGTGAGGTCGGCCGTAGCCGGTGGTGGCCACGGTTGGTGGATTGTGGGTTGAAAGTTAAGGGTGTCGTGTGTGGTTGTTGTAGCCGTGTTGTTGTTGTTGTTGCTGCTGCTGCTGCTGGCATGGCCCATCATGGCTGGTGGTGGTGGCCACGGTGGCGGCAGCGAGTGGTAAGTGGTGGTTGAGTTGAGTCGGGTATTGGGTAATTAAATAAGACGGGTTTATTTAGTTATTAATTCGTATTTAACTAGTCATATACGTATGAGATTTGTATAATTATACGTATTATTATAATTATATTTGTATAATTATACGTATTTGTATACATATTTGATTAGTATATTTATACATATTTGTATACGTATTTTTATGATTAAATGAGTATATTTATACGTATTCGTATTATTATCGTATTTTAGGAAATGGGTTTTGTGAGACGGTTTTACCAGACAGACCTAGCTTGTATGACGGATTGTTTGTGCGGATTTGCTAAAAGGTAGGTTAATCCTACTCAGTTTCAATATGAATTTGAATTGTCATGTGAGTCGTATTTTAATTGTCATTGCATTATGACACGGTTTTGGTTGAGATGGTTAGATGAGTCGGTAATTGGCATATTGTGTGGCATCTTGTGTTTATTGTGTTGTTATGTATATTAGGTAATATGGTGGGTGTGACTGTTGGTTGTTGTTGAGGAGACGGAAGGCGGTTGGGAGACCGTCTTCTGCTTGGGTCGCCTCTTCAAGCTTTCCCACTCCAAGAGGGATGTGCACATTAATGACTTAAGTTTGGAGGGTCTCGTGTGGTTGAGACACGATGTCTGGCAGGGGATCCGGTTGGCTTCCGGACCCGGTACGTCTGGGCGTGTCCCGGTACCTGTTTATGGTTGACGGTATGTCTGGGCGTGTCCCGGTACCAGTGTGGTTGACGGTATGTCTAGGCGTGTCCTGATACCAGTTAGGTTGTCGGTATGTCTGGGCGTGTCCCGGTACCGTGGTGGCGGTTGTTGGATATCATGTGATTCATATCATAATCTTGTTGTCCGTTCGCACACTCGAGTCATGTCACACTTTATTTATTATTGAAACTGACGTTTTTTGTGTCAGTGTCTTGTCACCTATCGCTTTTGGGGTGGCTTTTGTCGATCCATATGATATCCTTTGGTCATATGGGGAGCAGATTATGATCAGGTTGTTTGGATAGTACGCGGGAGATGGAATGAGCTTAATGATATCACGAGACGAGTCTAGTTGACTAGAAGAGTATAAATATCACGAGTTGTATTTTATTTATTCATTGTTACGTTTATGTAATTCATTAAACATTACATTAATAAAATGTTCTTGATTGGAGTTTTGAAACACTACCTCGGCAAACCGAGACGGTAACACCCCAATTATCATGGCCGGGTAGTTGGGGTGTTACAAAGTGGTACCAGAGCAACAATTTTGGAACCTAAAACCGATGAACCGAAAATGAATCTAGGAGAGTCTAAGTAAAATAAACCCGACATGAGTACAATAGGAGATCGGTTTTGGATGAGTAGGCGCCCTCATGCCAAAGCTAGTGTCTATTGTCTCAGTTGGTCACTTCGTGGTTGGCTAGGAGTATGGGAAACATTATGTGAATTGTAAGATGAATGCATATGTGTTATTGCTTTAATGTGTAATTGCATATGACATGAAATAAAATCATTAGTGAAAGTGGCATGAATGCATTTGTTTTGTGACTCGTAATAGGTTATAGTATGATAGAATCATTTATGTAGAACATGATAACATGTGATGGATGGATGAATAAAATAACGTGAATAACATGTTGTAAATATGATTAGTGTGTTTTGATATAAGGGACGGTAGTCCCAAATCTTGGTTTGCTAATATCATATGCGTATTTGAGCTTGCTAGTGTCGTTATTAAAGCTTGAATGAAGATAGTTAGTAGTAGGATAATTATGAATTTGGGAGTAATGTACCAAATATAGTGAGTGCGAGGCCAAACCCAATCGAGTAGGATAGTACTCGAGCGTGCTGACCAGTCATTCGACTGAGTGGATGAGTCACTCTACCGAGTGGACAGTTCACTCGACCGAGTGGACCTATCACTCGACCGAGGGGGCAAATATAAGAAATTGGAAAAATTCTGGAAAGTTTCCACTCGATTGAGTAACCTGTCACTAGACCGAGTGGAGCGGCACTCGACCGAGTGCCCGAAGCACTCGACCGAGTAGGCCTGTTTAGCTGAGAAATTCGTATAAAATTTGCTTTTTCCACCATATCTTTTCATTTCTATCTCGGACCTCGTAACTTCGACATTGATTTGTTTTAAAATATTTCAAAATTCTCATATTGTGGTTTATTGTTTGAATTACACTTTGCTACTCCCCTTTTCTTGATCCGTTTTCTCAAGTTTCGACCATGTAGTTGAGTTATCTTCTTCATTTTGCAAATTGAAATGAATTTTTTTATATATACACATGTTTATTCATTTTTATCAAGGAATTGCATGACTTTGTCCCATTTCGGTTGGATGGTCAAAAACCAGATTTTTACGATAAATATTTTTTCTTTCCCACCATGGATGAGCTTAAAAACTCGTGCTTTTGAGTCGATGACCTGATTTTCATGCTTGTTGTTGGGTCAAGTTCAACAAGAAAGGTGAAATACTTGTGTTAATGTCGAATTTTATCTTGTATATGAAAATTTCATCTTAAAAGTTTGCCTCAATCTTTGATTTTCATTGTTGGAACTAGTTCTTAATCATATTACCATGACTACTACCATCCCTAGTAGTGCGGTACATTGTTTTAAAAACGAATATTTCATTGGAGTTTTAGCCTAAAATTTTGAACGCAGTGAGTAATATGAACAATTTTGATTTTACCCAAGTATGGTTAATATTATTGTAAAACTATATTATTATTATTATTATTTTTTCGGGATTTTATAATAAAAAGGTGTGAATCAAAATTTTACCGTCGTAAAGGTTGACAAATTTTCCAAAAATGAGTAAAATGTACACATAAGCTTTGATTTTTCCACTCGTGATATACCTTAATTTCTCCTTGTTGTTCATCTTTGAGTATAATATTTTGTGAAGTCATGCATAAGAAAGTTTCTCTTTTCCGTCTTAAAATTTTATTTTCGAATATGAATGACCTACCCACCCGTATATTTTGATTTTTCTAAGTTATGTTTTGCACAAATCAATTCGCAATGCTTTTAATTTGGCCTATACTGACATGTACCATCCTATGACGGATTACTCCATAGTAGAGTTTTCAAGAAATTTGAGATAAATGACCTTTTGTTGAAGTTTTAATATAGCATTTCGCGTTTAAGTCAAGTTGAGTAAAATTACATTAGAGTTGAGTTTTGAAATTGCATCGTTTTACAAAGTTCATCATATTTAAAATGTGCTATTAACGCAATTTTTTTAAGGTGTTGACCATTGATTTCCCATCCCCGCCATGTTATTTGATTTGATTGCTACCTTTTCATATCCGTTCTGGATTATTTTGATTCTCATCACCCTATTCGTTGAGTTAACACGAGATTTCCGGGCATAGAGTTGTGTGTGAGCCCAAAAGAGTGTTTTCTCACCGTAGCTTTAGGCTTATGTTTTCGAGAAGACTAGTGATTTTAGACATTGTCATCTAGTTTTATAATTTGGGAACACTAGGACTGTAGTTGGCCCATGTAATGCTTTGAGGGTAGTGAATTGATCATGAGAGACAACTTATAAATGATGAGTGAAATACAATCAGAAATTGGATACTTAGCAATTATGTGGACTCATACATGGTGAGCGCAATTTGAGAACATGTGAGAGTGACCTTTTAGCACAACTCAGATGTTTTGGTTAGCGTATGGTTGAGCTAGGACTTCTGGAATTGATGAGGAAATAGTTGAGATACTCGGAGTGTCGAAAAGAGAGTGATAATATGAATTGCAAAAGTAGTTGGGGGATGTGGAGTTCGGCTTAGGAGATAATGTGAGTTCAATAAATAGTGACCAGATTTAGTAATCGGGAATACGAGAGAGAGAGTACTAGAATGAGAGATGAGTTGGAGATTTGCAAATGGTAGCCGTCATTCAGTGAGGAAATTTGTTTTGAGTTTCAAGTGAACCCGTGTGAAGAGGTATAAGTGTGGATGAGTTTGATCATTGATGATACATAATGTAACCGTTAACCTAAGTACATAGGCATGATATGTGAAAGTAGTTGTGTCAGACTCTGACCCTAAGAGTGGTAGTATAGATGTTGCTTGTAAAATTGTCTCCCAAGCGTTATTGTGAAATGCCGAGTGGTGATGTTGTTACTATTCCTTGAGAGTCATGAGTGATTAGACCGTGTCCATAAGATAGAGTAATATGTTGTATTTACTGTGGTGACTAGAGTGTTGCACTACAGTGCAGTTGTTGGTGTTGAAATACTGGGTTTGTGTTGGTAGTATGCCTTGAATGCTTTATCTAAAATGTGTAGTAATGGTGGTCGTATGGCCAATAACTGTGTTTGATTCTGTTGTTTAATGGTATATGAGTAACCATCGAGATATATTAGCATTTGTGTGATGAAATAAGAAGTTTGGAACCGAGGTAATAATGAAAACATTCTGCCCCAGGTGACACTCGACCGAGTGTACCATGCACTCGACCAAGTGGTCGCCTACTCGGCCGGATGGCCTCCTACAACAGACCGAGTGGTCTTCTTTGACAAGAGTTGTGTTGATATTTGACGGAATGTTGAGCATATACCCTAATTTCGCGGTTTATACTAGTTGAGTTGTGTTTGGATAAGCATGTTGACCTTACAAGGATGATATTTTGCGAATTGTTTACGTTTGATCATATGGTGTGGCAATTTGCAAGTGAATGGAAATCATTGATTCGACATGAGTAGATTGATGACAGAAATTATATGGTAATCTTGTTTAATGTGTGTCAATCGACGTGAGTTTATTTTGTTGCGTAAAAGAAAGATGAAAAATGCAAGTTGTGTGTTGTATAGTGATCGTTTGCATGATTGTGATTGTGGTCCTCCATATGAGCAGAAGTGTTGGTAATAAATGGGAATGGATGTAGAAAATACATGTGTGATCATGTGGTGGATTTGACGCGGTATATGCGTGGCATGGTATCCGGAAAATGGGAATGTTGAGCATAGTTGAGTCACATAACGAGTGACGTTGCATCATCAGGTTGTTTCATAGAGTTTGCATGTTCATGATTGATTTGCGTACGTGTGCATGTATGAGATTAGACGTGATATATTAGTATAGTACGTAATGATCGAGTTATACCCCGAGACTTACAAATAGACTTAGAATCAATTGAGTTAGGTGTTGTTATGGGATTAGGGTTCTGAACCATGGGCGGGACCTTGTACCTTAACGTTTCGGAGGTGTAACACCCCCATACTCTAAGTGCCTTACCAGGACCACTTAAGGCATGGAAGTGCTACCATCTCGGTTACCCGAGGCAATGTATATCAAATAGACAATAACGAAACGTACTTTATTAATTATAATTAAAGCGATACAAGTCCAAAATCAAAACTGTTAAAAGAAATACGACTGTTCCCAAAAGCTAACTTAAATGAAATAAATAACTGTTTGAGACACAGCGGAAGACTTCTAGACATCACGTGGCAACTCAACCCAGCTATCTCATGCGCATCATCTCATACCTGCTCAATAACTGCTCACCATCCCCGAATGGATCACCACAGTTTTCAAAACATTTAAACGGGATCAGTTACTAACACTACTACAAATGAGCACTTGGGCCACGGCTAAATTCATGGCGCAAGTGTTAAATTTCCATGGCTAAATCATTTGGCCACGGGAATACCTTTCGTGACGCAAGTGGTCGTGGCAAAGAGATAGCCATGGGAAAAACAAGAACGTGGCTATTATTAAATTTTTGGCCACAGATTCTCTCGTGGCTAATAACTCCCGTGGCCAAAAAAATTCCCGTGGCCAAAAAATAATTCCCATGGCAAAAAATATATATGAAAATAAAAAAAATAGAATGTCAAATAATTTTTTTTCACGATCGATATTTTATCAAATATGGAATTGTGACAATCTCGGTACTGGTTTCGCTAGTTAACTCGATTCATTTGAACGTTCTTTGGTTTCACCGATCATGCATTCGCGCACGTCAAAGAGGCTTCCCAGGAGGTCACCCATTCCAACACTACTCTCACCTGAGCATGCGTAACTGTGGAGTTCTTTGATGTACAACCGAAACTGAAAGTTAACTTTGTTGATATGATTAGTACTTCAAATCCTTTTAAGTTTATTTTTTTCCTTTCAAATTTTACCTTTATTACTGTTTAATTACAAAAATGTTACATGATTTACAAATTTTTGCGGAAAAAACATTATTTTGGCCAAAACAATCAAATTTTCGATCTTACCCTCCCGAATAATGATTTTGACATCATTTTTTTGCGAAGTTAGCAAAACCATTTTCTCTATAATGTAAACTTAATCGTGTTTTCCTAACATTTTTTTATTTCTTTAGTTTATCGACATTCTTATTTTCATTTCTCCTGTACTCATTTTTTCGTATATGTTTTTTACGTAAATGCTATTGTATGACCGTCGTACATACGATATGAAAAATTAACCATTTTTTGGTAAAATAATGACCACTTTTTATAACTTAAGGTCTTTTTTCCCCCCAAATTGGTCATTATTAACCAAAATGTAGTCACTTTTTACTTAAAAAACACGAAAAACGCTTTCGTACAACAGAATCGCTTATTTTCTTAAACTGATTTCTTTTTGTTATGATTTATCGTTTTTTTCCTCAAAATTTTCACATTATTTGCACATGTGACTTTAAATTATTATAATTTCTATATTTTCCCAGTGATGTGCGCATTTTCATTGAAAAAAAAAATTCCCCATATTGAATTTTGGGTTAATTGATAAAAACTACCAACTTTAGTCATCTTTTTCATAATCAATAATTAGTAATCACTATCAAAATATTAACTTTTTTCTACGATAGGTACCAAGTCGCCTTCTTACTCTATTTTTTTTTCCTACTTTAAAGGTGTTTTCATTTAAGTGGGGGATTTTGGAAGTGGGTGAGTGGAGAATTGTACTTGAATGATGGCTTGTTGGAATTTTCAAGTAGGTTGAGATTAGATTTTCAGGCGACTTAGTACCGATCGTAGAAAAAATTTAATATTTTGGTATTTATTACTAATTATTTATTATATTGATACTGATTATGAAAAATGGTCCTTATATTGGTAATGTTTATCAATTAATCCTTGAATTTTTTATAGGGACGTGTTATTTCCCGCACATCATTTTACTAAATGCTACACAAATTTACGTATTTTTCCGATTTTAACCCTCTCATTTCACACTCACAAAGAAGAAAATTGAAACTTAACTCCTTGCCCTGACCACCCGTCCCTACCCCAGTCACCGTTGGTCTCACGGTCATCGGCCGGCGACGACCACCGCCAATTTTTTCCCCCACTAACCCAACCAATTATGAAACTTCTTGCTTTTCTTCTTCATCGTTACAATCCCCAAAATCTCCCTAACCCTAATTCTCCAAACCCAATTATGTACAGTAATAACTTCAAAGAACAAGCAATCAAACACATAAAACACGCAGTAAACTATGATAAAGCCTTCCTTCGAGAACGGCGGAGTCGAGTCGAGACCTAGTCCGAGCAAGATAGACGCCGCCGTCCAGGCCGGGCTCAAGGGAAAGCCGCCGCTAGTGGCGACGATGATGCGGAGAAGGAGAGATTTAGGGTCGGGCTTGATTTAGCGACTTTAGTGAAAAGCCAAATGCGAAGCAACGGTCGGAATCGGGACTGGTGATTGAGGTCGGGGAGGGCTTGTTGAGGTAGGACTTGCGTTCAATTTTTTTCAAAGGTATGAAATGGGAAGGGCAATTTCGGAAGAATATGAGAATTTGTGTAGGATTTAGTAAAATAATGTGTAGGAAATAGCAATTACGTTTTTATACTGGTAATTTTTCCGATATGTTTTATTTCTTAATTTATTTGTGGGAGATCATTTTTTTCTTTCATTTCTCAGCGCACTTATTTCATTTAATAAATTTTGTAATCTAATTGTCATTTTTTTTTCACTCCTACAAAAAATTTTCCTGAACTTTTTTTCTCACCAAGTAAAATTTTATATCAAATTCAAACTTTTCTACAAATATCTAACAAATAAAGTTGTAAATCAAATTTTGAATGAACCAATTTAACAATAAGTTAATTTTAGATTTATCAAAGATAGATGATAAATAACTTATTTATTTAATTTTATATGGCATGTCTTTAAATGTGATACGATCATTTATGATTGTTATTCAAGATTATAATGTTTTAATTAAAAAATTAAAAGAAATTCACGACTCTAATACACAAAATTATATATTAAAACAAATTTCTTAAATTAGAAGTGTTTTTCAAAACCTGCAAAACATAATTGTGATTTCTAAAAGAATAAAAAAAAATTAGACGATAAACTTTTCTTTGCTTGCATATAAGTTTATAAAATTTTAAAATTTCTTATTAAAGTAAATAAAACATTAAAAAAATATTAATCAAAGTGTTTGCAAAATTTTATATTTAAATGCATTTTTATATTATTTATATTTGATTAAATTTCTTTTAGATTTTAAGTTTGCCTTAACATGAAATATCTTAATTTAAGTCGAAAAAGATACTCGCCACGGGAGTTTTTTAGTTCGTGGCTAAATTTTTTTTTTTGCAACGGAATAATTCGTGGCTAATTAAAATTCCGTCACGGGTGTGACATAGTTTGTGGCTAAAATGATTATTTGCCACGGGTGTAGTCTATTTCGCGGCGCAAGTGACTTTCTGCCATGGGAAAAGTTATCCCGTGACATAAAATTTTGTCCAAAATAATGAATAAATTTTTCCCGTGGCTAAGCAGAATTTAGCCACAAATTATAAATTCCCGTGGCATAATTCGTGGCGCAAGTGGCAATTTGTTGTAGTGTAATTACACAAAAACAATACAGAAGATACAGTACACAATTATCCAATTCTCCACATAACTCCACACACCTGACTACACACTAAAGTGTGTAGTCCTGGCAGAATACCCATCGCAACAAGTATTCCACACCGCCAGTGGGGGACCGCAGCCGTTCCCACCTAAGCCCCCCTCATCTCGTCCGAGCGATAACCCATGTTCCTTAATGTGCATATCCCTTCTGTAGCGGGTTCCACAGAGGGCGAATTAAGGGCGTGAAGCCACTCCCACAAGTGCCTCCACTCAGCCGAGGGCGCACGTCGCGAACCACAGACAAACAATCACAACCAACTATACAATCAACAATCACCAATTCCAATTCCAATATAATATGAATCAACAACAATACACAACATTATGTAATCAATAATCGAGTAGGGAAACCCAACCTGGAATAACAACCACAAGACTGTCACAAGCAGCTAATAAAAAATGCTCCTCTACGAAATTTCCTCTTATAACCACATATAATCATACAATCATCCTCTAAAAAACATAATACTCCCAAACCCCTAATCTACCCGATTAGGGTTTTAAACAAAGTCAATGAAACAATATAAAAATTATACAAGAATCTTACCCTTGACACGACGAACTCAATGGCGCAAAGAACAAGACAATCCGACGATTCTAACCCTTGGGATTTGTTAACAACACAAAGAACAATGCAACGTAACTCTTTTTCTCTCTTTGAAAGGTTTTAGAAAGTGAAAAGTGATTAAGAAGAATGACGGAACCCTTAAATATTAATCACGCGTTATTAACAAAACCCGGCTAAAACAGCCCGTAATACCATCTTACTCGATCGGGTAAGTTACTTACTCGATCGATTGACCCTTACTCGATCGAGTACCCATCAGGTAGCCTACTGTTTCGTATAAAAACATACTTACTCGACAGAGTAAGCCCCAATCGATCGAGTACCCATAGACATAGAAAACCGTAGTATTACAGTCTTCCCACCTTAAAAAGAACTTCGTCCCCGAAGTTCAACCCAAACACAAAAACAAAACATACTAACTCAAAACACGACACAACGATGAAACTAAAACTCAAAACAAAACTCCCAACCACAACTCAACCCGACTGAAAGGAACTACTAACTATGCAAAACCAACATAAACCATACCAAAACGTTATGCAATCACCTCCTACCCCCCTAAAAGAAACATGGTTACATCCCCGTAACCACATATACCTGATAAAAAAGAGATGGATACCGCTCCCTCAAAGCCTCTTCCGCCTCCTAAGTAGCTTCCTCAACTTCATGGTTAGAACATAGAACCTTAACAACACTGTTTCCCCGTTCCTAGTTTTCCGAACCTTACGATCAAGAATATGTTTTGGCACCTCAAGATAAAACAAGGACTCATCCAACTCTATGTTCTCCACCACTAACACATGTGAAGGATCGCTCACATACTTTCGTAACTGAGACACATGAAACACATTATGTACCCTATCCAAAGCCGCTGGTAACGCTAACCGGTAAGCAACCTCACCCACACGATCCAAAATCTCATATGGTCCGATAAATTTCTGGCTCAGCTTCCCTTTCTTATTGAACGTCATAACCCCACGCATAGGAGACACTTTCAAAAGAACCTTGTCGCCAACCTGAAACTCTATGTTACGGCGATGTAAGTCTGCATAACACTTTTGTCGATCCTGGGCCGCTTTCATCTTTTGCCTGATCAGCTTAACCTGTTCTATCATCTCTTGTACCATCTATGGTCCTAGAACCACAGCCTCAGCTCTATCATCCCAGCAAATCGGACTCCTACACCTCCTCCCATACAAAGCCTCAAACAGTGCCATCCCAATACTCGTGTGATAGCTGTTGTTATAAAAAAACTCAATCAGATCCATTCTATCCTCCCAGCTACCACAAAACTCCATCACATAAGCTCGCAGCATATCCTCCAAAGTCCTGATGGTCCTCTCTTTCTGTCCATCTATCGCAGGGTGAAAACCAGTGCTCATCTTTAAGGTAGTCCCCATCAAATCCTGCAACTCTCGCCAAAACCGTGATATAAACCTCACATCTCTATCCGACACTAAATCCTTAGGCACCCCATGCAAACGAACCACATGTTTCTTATAAGCCAACGCTAACTGTATCTTGGTCCAAGTATCTTTCATCGGAACAAAATGAGCCCGACTTAGTCATACGGTCCACTATTACCCATATCATGTTGTTACCATGCCGACTCCTCGGTAAACCCACAATGAAATCCATAGAGATAGATTCCCACTTCCACTCAGGTACCTCAAGAGTCTGAATCTTACCTCGTGGTCATCGTTGCTCTCCCTTAACCCTCTGACATGTCAAACATCAAGCCACAAACTGAGCTATTTCCTTTTTCATCCCAGGCCACCAGAAAGTCTTCTTCAAATCTTTATACAAATTGTCACCAGCTGGATGTACTGAATATGGTGTGCAATGAGCTTCTGTCATGATCATCTTCCTCAACTCCTCATCACTAGGAACACACCATCTCACATCAATATCAAGCTGCCATTTGTATGAATAGAGAACCGAGACACTGTCCCTTTCTCTACTCCAGCTCTCCACTCCTTAATCTTAGGATCCACTAGCATCCCCTTTCTGTATCATATGTATCCCCATCTTCCCCACCTCATCTCTCAACCTAATCAAAGATTTAGCTATGCATAGAGAATGTACACTCTTCCTGCTCAGCGTATCTGCAATCACGTTTACCTTCCCTTCATGGTATATAATATCCATGTCATAATCAGCAATCAGCTCCATCCACCTCCTCTGTCTCATGTTCAGATCCTTTTGAGTGAAGATGTACTTGAGACTCTTATGATCTGAAAACACCTTAAAGGTTGCCCCATAAAGATAGTGCCTCCAACTTTTGAGAGCAAACACAACTACACCCAACTCTAGATCATGTGTCGGATAGTTCTCCTCATGAGGTTTCAATTGCATAGAAGCATATGCAATTACTTTCCCATTCTGCATCAACACACATCCCAATCCATTCTTTGAAGCATATGTATATACCTCAAAGTTCTCACACACTTCAGGTAATGATAAGACTGGAGTTGTGGTAAAACGCTCCTTTAATGTTTGGAACGCCGTCTCACAACTTTCATCCCAACGAAACCTGTTCTCTTTCCTCATCAACGCTGTCATAGGTCTGGCTATCTTAGAAAAATCTTTCCCAAGCCTACGATAGTACCCTGCTAAACACAAGAAACTCCTGACCTCTACCATATTCTTAGGTGCCTCCCACCTGCATCTATCTTTGCCGGATCCACAGCTACCCCATCCGTTGAAATCACATGCCCTAGAAAGGTAACTTTCTCGAGCCAGAACTGACACTTAGACAACTTTGCATACAACTGATTGTCACGCAAAGTCTGCAACACCAACATCAAGTGCTCCTCATGCTCCT
Source organism: Silene latifolia (assembly GCF_048544455.1). Lineage (NCBI taxonomy): Eukaryota > Viridiplantae > Streptophyta > Magnoliopsida > Caryophyllales > Caryophyllaceae > Silene > Silene latifolia. The sequence continues at coordinate 252,732,243 of NC_133538.1, read as the reverse complement.
CCTTAGTCTTGGAATAGACTAAGATATCATCTATGAACACCACCACAAACCGATCCAAAAACTGACTGAAGACCCGGTTCATCAAATCCAAAAATACTGCCGGTGCATTAGACAACCCAAACGGCATTACCACATACTCATAGTGACCATACCTCGACCGAAAATTTGTCTTTGGTATATCCTCATCCCGAATCCTCACCTTATTGTAACCTGATCTCAAATCAATCTTTGAAAAGACACCTGATCCACTCAACTGGTTAAATAGATCATCTATCCTTGGCAAAGGATACTTGTTCTTCACTGTAACCCTGTTCAACTCCCTGTAGTCGATGCACAACCTCAAACTCCAATATTTCTTTTTCACAAACAGAACTGGTGCTCCTCATGATGATACAATAGGTCTAATGTACCCCTTATCAATCAAATCATCCAGCTGCTTCTTCAGCTCCTCCAAATCCTTAGGACCCATGCGATACGGGGCCTTACAGATTGGTCCGTCCCTGTTTTCATCTCCACACTGAAATCTATGTCCCTCTTCGATGGCAAACCCGGTATCTCCTCCGGAAAAACATCTTGATTTCTCCTACCACTTGTATCTGATCAGTTGTCAAACTCACCATACTACGATCTCTCACATGGCATAGGATCAAAGGACACCCCTTCCTCAGATAAGACTTCAATGTCACCGCTGCAATCACATTGACTTTGGGTTTGACAACAAACCCACGATAAGACATACTAACTCCCTTAGGACCTCTCAAAGAGACTCTCTTTTAGTGACAGTCTATCCTAGCTTTATACTTACCCAACCAATCCAAACCAACTATCATCTGAAAACCATCCATGGAAAACTCTAACAAATCCACCGGAAGGTCAACCTGCCCAACTATCACAGATACACCCTTATATAACCTCCCACAAGATACAGAATCACTCGACGGTATAAAAACTTCATCTTTTATGGACTCAAACTCTCTCAAACCCAAAATCTTAGTATGACTCGATGATACAAACGAATGTGACGCCCCTGAATCAAACAAAACAAAGGTAATGACTCCATTATCAAGAAAGGAACCCATGATTACATGAGCATCATCCTCTGCTGCCTTCTTATCCATCATAAAAAGCTTACCACTGGTCTTCTGTCCACCCCCCTGGACAGTACTAGCAGAAGTAGACGGCTTAGTAGCCGACCCCTGGTTGTTGTTCTTCGCCGGTCTCTTATGTGAATTACCGCCATTTCGGTTAGCCCCACCGTTATTGTTACTCCGACCACCCTGATTGTTCCATGATCCAGCCGGCCTGTTACTTGCATGACTCCGAGACGGACCCTGAGAGAAACTCTCCTATGATGGTCTCTGGAAACCCCTGCCCACAGCACCGGTGCACTCATGTCTCTTGTGTCCCATACTGCCATAGTTAAAGCAAGATATCCCCCAGCTGCTACTACCACCACCTCGGCCACGCCCAAAAGAAGCTCCACCACTAAAGACCGATCCCGACGAATAAGCCCTTGCCTGGTTATGGCCACCCCTCTTGTAACTGGACTGACCACCACCCTCACTCTCAGCGTTCCTCTTCTCAGAACCTCGCTCCCTATTCTCCTTAGCCATCTCCACCAATCTTTTAGCTCTTCCCGCTCTCTCATACACCTCCTTAACATCTGTAAGAACCCCAGCCGGTAACTTTTCCATAATCTTAAATGAGCGCTCAGTCCAAGGCATACCTGCTAATCAACTGCTCACCATCCCGCAAATGGATCACCACCGTTTACAAAACATTTAAACGGGGTCAATTACTGAATAATCAAAATAAGCAATACAGCAACATCCAATTACACAAGCATATTCCTCCAACTCTAGTTCATCACCAATCACCTGAATACACACAAAAGTGTGTAGCCCTGCCAGAATACTCATCGCAATAGATATTCCACTCCGCTAGTGGGGACCGCAGCCTTGCCAACTAAGCCCCACTCAACTCCCAGAGCGAATAACCTATGTCCATTAATATGCACATCCCCCTTGTGACGAGAACCACAAGGGGCGAATCAGGGGCGTGAAGCCATTCCCGAAAATGACCCCACTCAGCCGAGGGCGCACCTCGCGAACCACATACAATTAAAACCAAAACACAATACTAACAATCATGCTTATTACCAAGAAATACAATTATGACTACAATGATAACCATGTAATTCATCAATTACATTAACTTAAATAAATTATACAGTATCGGAGTAAAGAATACCCTACCTGCATTAAAATCACCAACAACAACCGCAACAGATCAAAAAGCCTCTTCTACGAAATCACTTCCTATAACAATAATGCATACAATTACGATCCACAACAACAATTACAACAAAAAACCCCAAATACCCAAATTAGGGTTTAATCAATATTAACAAACTGACATAAAAACAACATAGAAATCTTACCCAATTGATGACGGACGCAATTGTATGGAAATCCCCAAAGGTTAAGAACCCTAGCCTTTGATTTGATGGCAAAGAAAGGAGAGAATAGAACGTCGTAAATGTTTTTTTTTGAGAAAGCTTTGGGAATGAAAAGTAAAATAAAAAGAACTGACGACTCAAGCTTATAAACACCTCTCCTTCCTTTATTATCAAATCGGACGAAAAACTCGTAAAATACAGGCATTCGATCTAGTAACTAACGTACTCGATTGAGTATCGCCTACTCGATCGAGTTGCCACCATTCGATCGAGTACACCCTGACTAGATTGTACTCCAGAATCTGAATACAACTTACTCGATAGAGTACCCCTAACTCGATAGAGTACTTAAATATCAAAATTCCTGAGGTATTACAAAGATAACTCTTCAAGACACGATTCTACTATCCCTTATAATCCTTCTTATCCAATTATCAACAAGCGTAAACATATTGAACAAGAGGAATCAAGGAGGAGTCAAAGAGCTAGAACGGAGAAAAGTTTCGGACCGGATTTTGTATCTCCTGAAAATAAACGACTTTATCTTGGTGAAGGAAATAGAAAAGAAGTATTTAATAAAATACCCATAATACTACATGTTGATGAGAACCCAAAACTTACAGAGAAGCCATATCTTCAAGAGATGTTACTTTCTAGAAAGAGGCAATAAATGATGAAATGGATTCATTATTGGCTAACAATAGATGGGTCCTAGTTGACTTGCCACCAGGTTCAAAACCAATAGGATGTAAATAGGTATTTAGAGTTAATATAACATCGATGGTATATTTCAAACATATAAGGCCAAATTAGTGGCTAACGGTTTTCGACAAGAGGAAGGCATCGATTATTTCGATACATATGTTACACCCGTGGTAAGAATTACTACCATCCGAACACTTTTAGCTTTAGCTTTGATTTATAAGTTGAAGTACATCAAATGGATGTCAAGACAACCTTTCTAAATGGAGATTTAGAAGAGGAGGTGTATATGGAAAAACCATATGGGTTTGTACTTCCTGTAAATGAAAATAAGGTTTTCAAGCTTGTTAATTCATTGCACGGTTTAAAGTAAGCTCCTAAACAATGGCATGAAATGTTTGATTCCATTATTTTATCATTTGGTTTCCAACATAACAGTGCAGCTAGATGCGTTTACACTAAATTTGTGGATAAATTTGGTGTTATTATTTGTTTTTATATTGATGACATGCTAATCATTAGCTCAAATATGGAAGTTGTAAATGATACTAAAACTACTTAATGTCTCAATTCAAGATGAAAGATCTTGGAGAAGTCGACACTATATTGCGTATTAAAGTTCTAAAAAATAGTGGTGATTTCTTTCTGTGACGGAGTCACTATATAGAGAAAATCTTGAACAAATACAAGCATCTTAACATCAAAGAATCCAATATGCCATGTGATGTTTCCTACAAGCTAGTAAAAAATACAGGTAGATCAAACTCACAAACGGAATATGCTAGTGCAGTTGGAAGTTTAATGTATGCAATGCAATGTACTAGACCCGACAGTTCTTTTTTTGTATGTAAACTTTCAATATATAATAGCAATCCAGAAGCAGATCATTGGAAAGTCATAACTCGGGTACTTGGATATTTAAAAAAGACAAAAAAAAAAACATAAGTTGTCATATAATGGCTTTCCAGCTATTTTGGAAGGATATACTGATGTAAGTTGGATAACTAGTAAAGGTGAGAATAAATCCACATCAGGTTGGATATTCACATTGGGCAAGGGCTGCTATATCTTGGGCATCTAAGAAACAGATGAGTATCAGTGATATCACTCATTCCACCATGGAATATGAGTTTATAGCTCTTCTTACAACAGGCAAAGAAGCAGAATGGCTGAGTAATTTCTTGTTGGATATAAAGTTGTGGCGACAACTAATGCCAGCTATTTCTGTTTATTGTGATAGTGCAGCCACAATGACTAGAGCAATTGATATGGTCAATATTTACGTACTTTTACTCCCTTAACTAGCCTCGTTTCGCATTCTTTTTTTAAAAATTAGGGTCGTTTCGTATATCTTTAGCTCCCTATTTGCTATTCTGTAGGGTTTGGTGCCATTTATAGAAAAAGAGCGTTAAACTCGCATTAATGGAGCATTTCGGAGCTAAATGGACGCATCTAACGACCAAGCATCAAGCGGAGACTAAAGCTAAGGAGCCGTAGGCAAATAAGTCAAGTTTAAGGGCAATGAAGAGTAATCCCCACGAACCAAGACCAGTCCCCACGAATTATGGGGCAGCAAAGACCAAGAGAGAGGAAGACCAGGCGATCTCGAGCGAGCTCAGTCTCAGCTCGAGCGAGTTGCTCAGCAACTCTCACAAGTTCATGAGCATTGATGACCATTCTAGATCCAATCCCTACGAGCTGCTATGGAGTCTTGCAAGGAGATGGATTCTTTTGATGGGCCTATACTTTATTTAAGCCATTAGTTAACCCTAAGCTTGTACTTAGTAAATAGCCTCGTGCAAATAGTTGAGGATACAACACTTAAGACTAGAATTAGAACTTAGTTAATCTTTCCTTAATTTGTCATAGATCTACACTTGTAATTGAACATTTCCTGGGTTAATCTTGTAGAGGGTGACAATCTTCATCTAATCAAGGATTTCTTGTTTGTTTTTCCTTACTTTTGTTCATCTCTTAAGTTGGTATATTTACTTAATCACTTCATCTTTTGTTAATCCTTTGTTAATTACCTTGCTTTGATCATCATGTTTTCCTTTATTATAATGTATGACACCATTATTGACATGGTAATCATGATGAGTAGTGAGTAGTCTTTTAGTTAGGGTTAATGGGGGGATTAAGGGATGATTAAAGGGTAGAATCCATACTTAATGAGTCAATATTATTGATTGAATTTTGTGGTTTTAACTAGTGCACATGTTATGTTTAATGAAATGCTTGATTGACAACCTAACTTGATTTTCATGTATATACCAGTCAAATTTTTTTTAACTTGTTTTCTTTTCTAACTCGAACTTCGGGGACGAAGTTCATTTTAAGGGAGGAAGATTGTAATACCGTGCATTTTCTTTATCAAATATTTTCGGTGATAGCACGTTTTTATTTTTATAGACGGATGTTTTTCTATTATTTAAATTATGAGTGGTGTATTTTCGTATTTATAATAAATAGAAATTTTCTAAAGCAAAACAGTTGGTGCTTTGATATAAAAATAAAGTGAAAACCCTTTATTTCTATCCTAATTTACTTTCCCTTTGGTTTCTGCGGCTGTTACATATTACAAAAGAAAAATATCAACCTTATAATACTCCAATGGTAATCCTTGTCCATTACTTAGATCTCATCACCAAATTCACGCCTATATTGATAACGTGGTCAAGATTCGATACAAATTGTATTCGTTTCAGTGCAAGCTTTTGTTCACTTATTGTTCAATCACTCCGTTTTCGGATGTTAAGGGTGAAATCTATTATAAGGTAACATGATTCTACCGATTCTAATATTTTTATTATTGTACGGGGTTGTATGAATTTATGTTTGTGGTACATGTTTTATGTGATAAATTGATTGTTAAAGGTGGTAGGTGATTATCGTTTAATTTGTATATTATAATAGCTATTTTATTTTATATTGTTAAGTTAATTGTTTGGATATGGGAGGAAGGTTAGTGCGTTAGTATTGGATTGTTTGTGCATGGAAAAAGGACTGGAGAGTTTGGTCAGGTTACAATAAGGTTACAGGATTTACGGGAGTGCTGGTCAAGTTTAGTAAGCTAATTTATATTATGGGCCAATATGCTTGATTTGTGAGACATAGGAGATTATGGTGCGTGGTCTTATATGTTGGAATCCCAAAGCGATTATCGTACTCCTGACACCATATATTAATTATAGGTGGATTAATGGGTTAAGTGGAGATTTGGATTATTGATTCTTGTATTGTATTCGATTTGTTGATTTCTTTGACCTTGACTTGTGGGTGAGTAACTTAGAGATTTACTCTAAATGTTGAACATGGTTCATTTTTGGACCTTTTGACGATATTGATATTGAAATTGAGATGGAAATTGGTTACTGGTTTGAGTTTTGGGGCCTATGTGCCAGTTATATTTACGGTCCGGAGTGACCATGGTTATTGAGTTATATTATTATGCGATTGAAATTGACATTGAGATGGAAATATTGTTAAGCGGTTTTTTATCCCCCAACTCGGTCACCCCTTGTCCTAGTCTTAGGGTCGACGATGAGAATACGATATCTAGTTATTTGGAGTTCTATATTATAAGATGGAGTAATGAGCGAGACGAAGTAATGAGTAGAGACTTGGTTAATTATTGAGATGATAGAGTTTATTATATTATGGACTTAGAATGGAATTGGTTTAAGATGATGGGGAGTGTTTTTATTATTCTGTTTGTTTATTTTTATTTTTACGTGTGTGTGTTTCCAGGCCATGACCAAAAACTATTCTGCTTATATTGAGGTATTATCTATTACTCAGCTTTCCGGCTGACGTGTTTTCTCACTTCTGGGCTACTCGTCATGGGGGTAGGTCCATTCTGTCTTCTGTTTTTTTCAGTTTACCTTCCGCTGCAGTTCAAAAGGATTTTATTTCAAGACAAGATTTTATTTAAAGTGTTTGTAAAAGTTTTAGTTCATTTTGTATATTTTGTTTTAAGGGACATTTTGTAAGAAAAAAACTTTGTATATTAATTATAATATCTCGGTATTTCGGCGCGTTTTATAAGTAAAAGTTAGTTTTAATTTAGCCGAAAATAAGGAGTGTTAGATCTCTAACTTTTCAACTTCTCTAATGTAATCAATATTTGAGCATATTTAGTCCCCGAATTAGCCTCGTTCCTATGCTTTTTAGTGCATATTTGGGTCATTTACTATCTTTAGTCCTTTGTTTTGCATATTCTTTGAGATTTTGTTTCCTTGGTAGGAGAGGAGTGAAAACCTTGCATTTTCATGGCAAAATAGAGCTAAATTGATCGAATCTAATGACCAAGCATCAAAAAGAAGACAAGACTAGAAGGCCTTTGTACATAATGTAGTAGATGGGCAATGATGAAGAAGATCCTTGCATCCCCGACAAAATCCCGGAGGATTGTTGGAAGAAGAAAAGAAGAAAAGGAAGCTGAGCAAGAATCTGCTCGTCCCAACCATCGGGACGCCCGTCCAACAGCTCCCCAGGACGCTCGTCCTTACCACCAGGCCGCCCGTCCAGCAGCTCCCGAATCTGCCCGTCCCGACCCTTGGACACTCGGATTGTACTCCAGAGGGGCACGTCCTCTGCTTTCTTCATTTGAGATGCGCATATTTTTTGGAAGACTAGCTAAAAGGAGACCCGCATCTTTTCTTGAGAGGAGCGATTCCTCATGGATTTAATCGTCATTTAAGCCCTTAGTAACCCTAATTTGTGCACCTAATCCCCACTATAAATACCCTATTAGTCAAATTAGATTAGCATGTTCTTCTTATCAATCTTTAGTGTAGTTTATACTATTCTAATCTCTCTTTAATCTTTTAATCAAATTCTAATCTAATATTAATACAAATCTCATTTCCTTAATTTCTCTTTTGTTCATCTTTTATTTCGGGTAATTGAAGATTATTTGGGTTTATTGGGAGATTGACAACCTTCCATCAATCATCAAGTACTTATATTATTCTTTGCATTATTATTTTGGAATCATCATTAGGTATAACTCTCTTAATCCCTTTTTAATTATTGTTAATCATCTTCATATATTCATCATGTTTTGCTTTGTTAATATGATTGACAACCTTGTTAACATGTTAAACTTGATAATGAGTGAGTAGTTTTCTTAACTAGGGTTAATGGGTAATTAGGGGAAACCAACATGGGGGATGATTCATGCTTAATTTAATATGTTTTCATAATTTATTTGCTTGCTTGTTGTGATGTCAACTTATGCACATGTTATGTTTGATGAAATGCGAGCCTATGAATCCTTGCATTTTTTACCCATCACTTACCTTTTCAATGAGACTTGTAAGAGATAAACCAACTCGAGTCTCATTAGACCATGCATATAGTTGAGTAGGGAGGATTAAGTCGACTTGTAGGTGTTGTACAATCTAATCGATTCGGCTCCGGGACGCAAACTTTTCTAGGATTGTAAGATATAAACCAACTCGATCCTATCACAACAATAATTGATTGCTTATAATTTGAGAATATGTTTCTATGATTAATTCCCATGAATCCCCTATGAACCCATGACACCCTAGTGCTTTTAATCAATTGTTTACATCTTATTTTAGTCATCTTGCTTGTTTACTTTAATTGTTATTTAGTTTAGTGATCCTCTTATCTCAACCCAAATTGTGACACCTTAGACACCACTACTTGCAATCGAAAACCCTACATCAATACCCGTCCCTTGGGATCCGACCTTTACTTGCCTCTTTACTAGTAGTAGAGTTGTTTGTGAAGTTATAAATATTGTTTTGGTCTAGGTGCTCCTAATGACAAGTAACCGAAATCTAAGCTCAAAGCGGACCGACCAAAAATGGCGCCGTTGCCGGGGACGGTTTTAACTTGATTTGATTTTCTTTGATTGTTATTAGTTGTGTCTTTCTTTGCCTTGGGGAAGTAAAACTCCTCAAGGTTTGTTCTAATCGTTTTCAAGTTGTTTGATATTTTGCATGTCTAGAAGATCACAAGGTAACTTGTTACCCATTGATCACGAAATTGAAAGGACTTTGACAACCAATAGAAGACTTGCTATAAATACTTTGAGAGGGATTGGTGAGGTTGTAGATATTCAACCAAAAACTATTGAGTTCATCAACCCTTTTGCAAGAGAAGGTGAGGAGAACCCAACACAAAATCAATTACACAATCAACCCACAATGCCTAAGTTTTCATCACATTCCGTACCAATCGAGGAGAACCTACCCAATGGTACTCCCACACCACAACACTTAACCGGAAATTTTATTGCAAAATCCGCATTTATCCAATTAGTCGAAAGAAGCCAATTTGGGGGGATGCCTAGTGAAGACCCTCATTCCCACATGGAAAATTTTTGTGACTATTGTGATGCAATTTCACAAAACGGGGTGACTCAAGACCAAATTCGATGGGTCTTATTTCCTTTTTCTCTAATTGGCACCGCAAAACAATGGTTGAAAAGCCTTGATAAGGCTACTCTTGGAATTGACTCTTGGAAGAAGTTGGCTCTAGCTTTCTACAAAAAATTCTACCCTCCGGAAAAGACTAACATGCTAAGAGCTCAAATCACGGGTTTTAAGCAAAGGGATGAAGAATCTTTGTATGAAGCTTGGGAGCGATTCAAAGGAATTTGTCGCTCATGTCCTCATCATGGACTTAGCGAGTGGTTCTTGGTACAACAATTTTGGAATGGTCTTTATGAAGACTCAAGAAACATTCTCAACATGGGATCAAATGGTATGATCACCGAAGTTGACGATAATCAAACTTGGAACAAGATTGAGGAAATGGCGGTCCATAATTCACAATATAGTAAACCCTGCAAGGCTACTAGAGAAGGAAAGCATGAAGTGGACTCTATTACTCAATTGGGTGCTCAACTTAGTGCTCATATTGATACTATCAACTTGAAGTTTGAGAAGGCTATGGCTAAGCTTGAAGAAGCCTTAAAATCACCAAAGTATCATGTTAATGCCATGGTGGCATCTTCATCAATCCCAAGTGGGATATGTGAGAATTGTGGAACTTTGGGACATGATCAAAGTGAATGTAGGGGAACGAATGAGTAAGTGAATGCTTTTCAAGCATACAAAAGTGGTACACCTTATTCCAACTATTACAATAAAAACACGAAATTCCACCCAAATCTCTCATACAAAAGCCAAAATGTTAAAAACCCTCAACCAACATACATCCCACCTCCCATGAGAAACCAAAATCAAAGACCCTTTTTCAACCAAAACCAAGGTTATCAAAATCAAACTCCATACAATCAACAAAATGACCAAGGTTTTGATGTTCAAAAAGCGGTCCTCCAAATGCAAAAGAATCAACAAGAATTTTTCACTTAAATGCAAAAAGATAGCCAAGCAAAAGACATTACCATCAACAACATCCTAGCCCACACACAAATGTTGGAAACTCAATTAACCCAACTAGCATCTTCAAACTTTCAAAGACAAAAGGGGCAATTACCACCTCAAAGTAATCCCCCAAGACATGAAACGGTTAGTTCCATCCACTTGAGGAGTGGTAAGAGATATGAAGGAACAAAGAAGCAAGTTGAGGATGAAGTTGTGGAAGCTAGTGACAAGGAAAGAGTTGTGCAAAACTCTAGGGAAGAAGAACCCACCAATCAAGAAGTTTCAAAGAGAAGTGAAGAAAAGGCCAAAGAGAAGGAGCCCATTGTGATTAGACTTCCATTCCCGAGTCGTCAAGCTAAGCCTAAATTTGATGACCAACTTGGACAATTCATGGAAATTGTGAAGAATTTAGAAGTCTCGATTCCTTTCACGGAATTGATCAATCACGTTCCGGCCTATGCAAAGTACATGAAGGACATCCTTACGAAGAATAAATCAATCCGAAAGCTTGAGACTATTGCCTTCACTAAGGTGAGTAGTGCCATCCTTCAAGGGAGTTCACCTACAAAACTCAAGGATCCGGGAAGCTTCTCCATTCCATGCACTATTGGTGACACTACAATCAACAAAGCTTTATGTGACCTTGGGGCAGGTGTTAGTGTCATGCCATATTCGGTTAGCAAGAGGCTAGGAATGGGAGAACTCAAATGTACCAACATCATGTTTCAAATGGCGGATAGATCAACAAAGACACCATTAGGGGTATGGGAAGATGTTCTCGTGAGAATTGGAAATTTTTTCATCCCGGTGATTTTGTTATTGTTGACATGGAAGAAGACTCCAACATTCCTATTATCTTAGGAAGACCTTTCTTGCACACCGCGGGAGCGGTGATCGATGTGAAGCATGGAGAACTCACCCTTGAAGTGGGAGATGAAACCATCACTTTCAATCTTGACAAGACCATGAGAGCTCCCTGATTGCATGAGCCGTGTTTTATGGTTGATCACTATAGCCGGAAGGATGATAGGAAGAAGTTGGAATTTCAATGGAAAAATAAAGTGGATGATGCTCCATCAAAAGAGCAAGGAAATAGCAACAATGAGAGCTTGAAAACCTCACTCATGACAAATGAAGAAGATGGCCTCCTTGGCCAAGACAAGAAAGAAGGAGAGTTGTCTCTATCAACTCAAGAAATTTTTAATGATCAAGTAGATGAAGTTTGCGGTGTTTGGGATGATGAGTTCGAAGGGGATATTCAATCCCTATATTGGTAATGCTATGAACCAAAACCATCATGGAGAACAACAAGTGCAAAAATCTATTGAGGACCTTTATCATGATAATGAGCAAGCTTTCGACTACTTCTTCAAGGTGTTGAGTAACATCAGCAACACCTTGAACATGCCCCCTTGACATCTCACATTGGATGAGAGTTTGGTGGAGTCCTCCCTAAACCACCATTTGTAAATATTCTAACTCCCTAACTTGCATTTCAATTATTACATTGCATTTTTTTGTCATTTTTGGTTTTATATTTTTGTGCCTTGATCAAGATATTCATCATTTTGAGAGAAGTGAGGGAGGGACTTATCATTTTATTAATGTGTAGTGCTTTACCTTAGTGTGGGGATAGCAATTGCCTAGGCTGTTCATGCCTTTGTAGTGCCCCTACAATGAAGAACACGAGGATTGAAGAATGAAAATGACACGGGTTATGATGTACCCACGAATGGACCTGAATCCGTGTGGTCAAGGAGGAATTCGAGCGTCCAAATGGACAATTCGCTCGTCCTGAAGAACCTCAGCGTCCAAAGTCACCAGACGCTCATCTGGTAGAGCTGCAGAATATAAAAAAAGTGGTCGGTAAATGAATCCGAGCGTCTCAGCTGAGAATCCGCTCGTCTTGTTCTGGACAGCCGTCCTTCACAAAAGACGCTCGTCTTTTTAATAGCAAAAATCTGGGATTTTCTCTGTAAAGGAATCCGAGCGTCCACCCAGAAAGACGCTCGTCCCTACCCAAGGAACCCGCTCGTCTTAGAAGCAAGACGCTCGTCCTGTGGTGTCTTTTATTGAGCCAAACATTGAAGAATCCGCCCGTCCCGATGCCTGGTCCGCTCGTCCTCTGCTGCGTTTTCAAAAATAACAGTTGATTTAAACCCTCTTTCTCTCTTTCATTCTCATTTGTTCAACATACAAACACTACCCACTACCCAAAAACCCTCATCCTCTCCATCAACAAAATCAAATTTCCTCAACCAAATCAAATCCAAACTTCCTCACAACAAAAATTAATCACTCCTTTTGCAACAAGTGATTCAAACACCAAAATCTTCAACCTTTGATTCAATTTTTAGGATACAAAGCAACATTCATTCATCCTAAATTGATTTGGGTATAACTAAAAATTGAAGATTTCAACCATTCATTGGTGTAATCAAGCAAAGGAGAATGGCAAGAACTAAAGGAGGTAACAAGGCACCCCCAAAGAAGACACTTTCTAAAAGGCAACTAGCTCTTCAAGCAAAACAATTGTCAAAGGCTTTGGTAGTCCATGAGGCAAGGTTAGTGGTTCAAAAAGAAGAGGTTCAAGAAGAAGAAGCTCAAGAAGAGGAAAGTGAGGAAGAACAAGCAAGTGAAAGTGAGAGTGGACATGATTCCACATCTATGGAGGTTGATGATGCCTCAAGAGATGATGATGATGATGATACAATGGGTGAGGATTAGCAAACTTTGGAGGCTCTTACATTCCTACACCTCCCTTATGATTTGTCTACTTCTCTTGTTTTTATTTTATCTTGATCATTTATTTTGTGGAGTCCTAGCAACATTGGAGGACTAACACCTTGGCTTCATTAAGGTGTTCTTTATCTTTGCTCCCAACTTGTAAAATCCAAAATGACAATCTTTAGTTTCATGCACTGCATTCCATGTGCATAAACTCCCCCGAAATTCATGACGTTATAAATAATGTCTATTTTGGTTTGGGGAAGTCCATGCATATACATTGGGAGCTAATTTAAATTATGCTCTCCGCCATAACAAAAACACATGCATCATGTAGTGTAGCTAGGTATAGTTTGCATTTAGGTTAGAAATCATGCATATTCATTGCATAATTTCCTATCGTATTGGCCATTGAGGACAATGACCATACTAGTATGGGGATGGGAAATTCTAACTTGACTTTTATTCAAAATCCAAAAAAACCAAAAATTTCGAAAAATCCAAAAACATGTTCATTCCTTTTTAGTATAGATTTGTATATATTGTTTTGTATATATTGTGTTTGTTCTTCCTTGTTCACATTGATTGACTACGCCACATCCGAGACATGAGGGTATAGAAGACCGCATGGTATGATCTTTCCAATCTCCTTTTTCCTCTTTATGTTAATGACTATGTGGCTTTATTTTGATTGATGCGGTATAAACAATGTGAATTTAGGACATGCATTTAAACTATTTGGCATATTAGTTGGTTGAAGCATACGCATTAGGATGTATATATGTTAATTGCATCATGGCATATAGTTGCATTTAGGAATTTTTTTTGTGAAACCGTATATTTGGGAAGCTTGACAAGTGTATATAGGCCCTAGTAGATGTTTTTTCTTCTTAAAACTTTGCTTGTTAGAATACTTGTAAAACACCCTAGGATGTGTCATGCAAGTATTCTTTGACCCATGGATTAAGGCCTAGTCAAGAGTACCTTTTGGTGTGATAACTCCTTGGCTACCTTTTATTCCAAGGTGACCCTTGAAACCATGCAACCATCATTTATCCATGTTCTACCATACATTTTGTCATCAAAGGGAATGGGCACAAAAATTATTCAAATTGAGTTCAAGAAATGAAATGAAAAGTCAAAAAGTTTGCAAATTGCATCAAAAGAAAAGAGGAGTAACAAAAATAAAAACTCCAATTCTTCAATATAAGGCACCCTCGTTACTAATAGGGGTGACTTTGAAAATGTTCAAAAGAAAATGCAAAAATCGAAAAGTTGTCAAGTATTGAACTGCCAAAAATCAAAAGAAATGGCAAAAAAAAAAAAAGAAATAAAATGTTCTCAAGTGTCAAATGCCACAAGAAATTGGGGGGAAAAACAACAACAAAAGCAAACTCCCAAATAAAACTCAATCACTATTGATCCCTTTATCCATCGTATCCATTTTTGTGCATGGTAGAGAGGGGACGACCCTTCTTCTTGTCTAGGCAATAAAGGGAATTTCGCGATCCTCCAGTGTTTCTAACGCCATAGGGAGTCTATTCTTCACAAAAGCATGTAACGATTGAGGACAAAGGTACCCTAGCTTGACACAACTTGGAGGTGATTTATTGGTATCCTTCTAGGCTTAGTACTTTGAAGAAACTATATCTATGAAGGAGTGTGTACCCTTGAATTGCTTCCCCTTTAGATAATTTCCGCCACTTAGATGAGGAAAGTGGATATTCTTTTTGTAGATGCATCCATTACTTGATTTTGTGTGCTTTATTGATTGGATGTTTCGCCATTTTGGCAAGACCCGCCTTGCCTTGCAAGAAGGCATCCTACCTCATGGTTGTCTTGTTGTGAGTTGAAGGGGTGGAGTGAGACCCGCTAATTGTCTCATATCGGTTATATTAGTAGGATAGTTTAAATAAGGGTCCTATTTTTGTCACCTCTTTACTCGGGACGAGCAAAGGTTCGGTTTGGGGATATTTGATGTGATCAATATTTGAGCATATTTAGTCCCCGAATTAGCCTCGTTTCTATGCTTTTTAGTGCATATTTGGGTCATTTACTATCTTTAGTCCTTTGTTTTGCATATTCTTTGAGGTTTTGTTTCCTTGGTAGGAGAGTAGTGCAAACCTTGCATTTTCATGGCAAAATAGAGCTAAATTGATCGAATCTAATGACCAACCATCAAAAAGAAGACAAGACTAGAAGGCCTTTGTACATAATGTAGTAAATGGTAAATGATGAAGAAGATCCTTGCATCCCGGACAAAATCCCGGAGGATTGTTGGAAGAAGAAAAGAAGAAAAGGAAGTTGAGCCTAAATTCGCTCGTCCCAACCATTGGGACGCCCCTCCAACAGCTCCCCAGGATGCTCGTCCTTACCACCAGGCCGCCCGTCCAGCAGCTCCCGAATCCGCCCGTCCCGACCCTTGGGCGCTCGGATTGTACTCTAGAGGGGCACGTCCTCTTCTTTCTTCATTTGAGATGCGCATATTTTTTGGAAGACTAGCTAAAAGGAGACCCGCATCTTTTCTTGAGAGGAGCGATTCCTTAAGGACTTAATCGTCATTTAAGCCCTTAGTAACCCTAATTTGTGTACCTAATTCCCACTATAAATACCCCATTAGTCTAATTAGATTATCATGTTCTTCTTATGAATCTTTAGTGTAGTTTATACTATTCTAATCTCTCTTTAATCTTGTAATCAACTTCTAATCAAATATTAATACAAATCTCATTTCCTTAATTTCTCTTTTGTTCATCTTTTATTTTGGGTAATTGAAGATTATTTGCGTTTATTGGGAGATTGACAACCTTCCATCAATCATCAAGTACTTATAGTATTCTTTGCATTATTATTTTGGAATCATCATTAGGTATAAATCTCTTAATCTCTTTTTAATTATTGTTAATCATCTTCATTTATTCATCTTGTTTTGCTTTTTTAATATGATTGACAACCTTGTTAACATGTTAAACTTGATAATGAGTGAGTAGTTTCCTTAACTAGAGTTAATAGGTAATTAGAGAAAACCAACATGGGGGATGATTCATGCTTAATTTAATATGTTTTCATAATTTATTTGCTTGTTTGTTGTGATCTCAACTTATGCACATATTATGTTTGATGAAATGCGAGCCTATGAATCCTTGCATTTTTTACCCATCACTTACCTTTTCAATGAGACTTGTAAGACATAAACCAACTCGAGTCTCATTAAACCATGCATATAGTTCAGTAGGGAGGATTAAGTCGACTTGTAGGTGTTGTACAATCTAATCGATTCGGCTCCGGGACCCAAACCTTCCTAGGATTGTAAGATATAAACCAACTCGATCCTATCACAACAATAATTGCTTGCTTATAATTTAAGAATATGTTTGTATGATTAATTGCCATGAATCCCCTATGAACCCATGACACCCTAGTGCTTTTAATCAATTGTTTACATCTCATTTTAGTCATCTTGCTTGTTTACTTTAATTGTTATTTAGTTTAGTAATCTTCTTATCTCAACCCAAATTGTGACACCCCTAGACACCACTACTTGCAATCGAAAATCCTACATCAATACCCATCCCTTGGGATCCGACCTTTACTTGCCTCTTTACTAGTAGTAGAGTTGTTTGTGAAGTTATAAATATTGTTTTGGTCTAGGTGGTCCTAACGACAAGTAGCCGAAATCTAAGCTCAAAGTGGACCGACCATTCTACTATTAGATCGAGAGCCTTAGGAGTAGTTAGACCATGCATGATGTTGGTAGGAAGACCAGGTGTACGCGAGAGCTAGCTTGACTTGGCCTTGGTGGAACCGTAAGATCGAGAGCCTCAGTTCTAACCTGACTATAACTTTGATTAATCTTAGACTAATTTATATCTGAATCTCCTTTTGTTCTCCCCTATGATCCCATGACACTACAAGGGAATAGTGGTTTAGTGACGGATCAAAATTCTGTCACATTCTGTAGATTTGTGACAGACTTCTGACAGACCTCGGTCAAAAATTTCTTTTTTTTTTTTGTGACGGATAATCCGTCACATAAAAGAATCTGGAAACACGGGATTGTGACAGACAATCCATAAAGAGTTTCCTGGCAGATTTGTGATGGATTGCCCGTCACATGGTCCTTTATTCTAAAAACAAATCGCGAGATCTCCTCATTTGCCCCAAATCATATTTTAATCAAAAACCTAAAAACCTCAAATCAATCCCCTACCACCACCACCGGCCTGCCACCACCACGCCTGCCACTGTCACATAGTCTCCTTTCCTTTTTTCCTTTTTCTCCTTTCCTCTTTTCCTTTTGTTCTCCTATCCTTGTTTCCTCTTTTTCTTTTATGGTGACTCCGACCACCACGCATGCCACCACCACCACCCGTGACATCCGAACACCTCCACCACTGCCACCGTGTGCTGCCACCGTCTCCTTTTCTTCTTTTCATTTTCACTTTTAGTTAATTAGGTAACCTCCTCTTACTAGTTACCTTTTTAAATTACTAATTTTAGTTTAAATTACTAATTTTAGTTTAAATTATGTAAATGACCCTAAAATAGTAGTCATTATTGTTGTTGATGTTGTTAAAGTTAAAGTTGTGTGATTAGCTATTTGATACTATCGTTTTAGTACAAAAAATAATACCTAAGACTACTAACAGAAGTTAGTGGAAGTAGGGTCGAATCCACAGGGACGCTATGTTGCTTCTACTCGCTAAAGTAAGTTTGTCTACGTCACTTTATTTGGGGTTTTGTTGATTTGTTATCTAAACTGACTAACTAAAGCAGAGAAAAGAATAAAAGGGACTAACAATAAAGAGAGAGAACTGGGATTGTCGGGTCACCAATGAATATCAGATAATTGCAGCTAAGGTCACAGATCGGTCACTTGTATCAGTCTAAGGGGTAGCGAATATCTCCTTCCGGTCTTAATTCACCCTAAAACACTATTTACTTAGCTTTCGCCCTCACTAAAGCATCATAATGTTCACTACAGGTCTCACCCTTTCCAACCTTCTGGTCTAGGTCAAGGCCTACCAAATCAATTAGCTAAATGCGTCGACTCAAGCAGCTAAATGCAATTAAATGCAGTGATTAACAACAAAGACATGATTTTAGCAACAGATCTGCAAACCTAATAAGCAACTAACATTAACTAATTGAATCCCCTAAATCCTAGCAATAAAATTAGCTAAGCATATTGATAATAATGAAATTAACAACAACAGAATTAATAATTAAAAGCAACATCAAGTAAAGATAAAGAGAAAGATTTAGCATAAACTAAACACGAGAAGAAAAAGGGATGGAAGTAATTAAAGAGGCCATTAAACTAAGTGAAGCAAAGAAAGGAATTAAAATTAGAATAAAATTAAAATACAGAAGAGGAATTACATAATTTAGATCCGGCAAAAATAGAGAGGAAGAACTACATAATAAAAGTTTTAAGTTGTAGAAAAGTGATAAAAGGAGTTCAGGGAAGAGATCCCTCATTAATGACCTAATTATCTCTTTATATAGTAGAGATATTATTCTAAGATAAGGTAAAATAAGGTAAACTAGAGTCTCGACTAAAATAGAGCTGCGTCCGACTTAGTAGGCTCTCGATCGAATAGTAAGGAGGTCGATCGAGAGGTTTGGTGGTCGAAAGTGGTCGATCAAGGGGTAATATGGTCGATCCAGTAGAGTAGTTGGTCGATCGAAAGGTTTGTGTTCGATCGAACTCAGCGCGTACTTCCTACTTTGCGCACTGAATTTCAAATGGCCTCCATTTCTTCGTTACTTGGGGAAATAGAGCGTTTTCAGTGGCGTTGAAAAACTAAGAAGATGTGCTTTCATCTCCAATTGGAATCACCTGAAAATATGTTGCAGAACTCGAGATATGGCTCTTCAAAATAGGCACTAGTAATTTGAAGTTCTTATTTTGTCCGCTAAGCTTTCTTACTTCCATGCACATCTCAAACTAGTAGTTTCCAAGCTCCAAATCAACTCATATCCTAAATGAAATCTAGTAGGACAGGTTCAAGCTTGATTTTCCTCCTTTCGGGTTCATTCCTGCAATTAAGACTAGAGAAACCAAAGTAGACAATTCGGGGGGACATTTGTAGCTAAATACTACTAAACATGCATAGAAATACGTGCAAATAAGGCGTAAAAACACTATATAAAATGCAAGCATCACTATTAATGTTGTTTATGTTGTTAAAGTTGATGTAAAATGTTGTTAAAGCTAATGTCAAATGTTGGAAATTGGTTTAAAATGTAAGTTAGAAATTGTTATGCTAGTTAGAAATTAGTAGTAAATTAGTAGAATATAAATTGTAAGTTAGAAATTGGTTTAAAATGTAAGTTATAAATGATTATAAAACTAATATCAAATGTTGGAAATTGATTTAAAATGTAAGTTAGAAATTGTTATGTTAGTTAGAAATTAGTGGTAAATTAGTAGAATATAAATTGTAAGGTAGAAACTGTTTTAAAATGTAAGTTAGAAATGATTATAAAACTAATGTCAAATGTTGGAAATTGATTTAAAATGTAAGTTAGAAATTGTTATGTTAGTTAGAAATTAGTAGTAAATTAGTATAATATAAATTGTCAGTTAGAACTTGGTTTAAAATGCAAGTTAGAAATGCTCATAAAACTAATGTCAAATGCTAAGTTATGTTATGTTATTAACTGACTTAATTTAGTAGGCATTGTTATTGTTGTTGATGTTCAAATTATTGTTGGTGTTGATGTTGACCTAGTATCCATTCAAGAATTACTCATTAGGAGCAATTCTTGAAAAGTCCCCGTTTCGGGACTGTCTTTGTACGCTTCAAGTCACTTAGGTAGTAAACACGTGCTTGTGATTTATTAATGTGGAAATAATTTGGCGACGATTCCTTTAATATTCTCTGAATACATATGTGGAGTAAATATTTATTCTACATTATGTATTTGGAGAACTGAGAGGAATTGCTGCCAAATTTTTTCCTCATTTATAAATAACAGTTGTGTGTTTGCTAGTGACTTGAAACGTACATTTACGGGTTTAGGTTGGAGTGATAAGGACCTAATTCGAAGATGGAGTACTTGTTGACAATAGTTATATATTTGTTATAAAGTTTATTGTGTATTCTTGGTTGTTATTATTCTTGTTATGCTATTGTTTGTTTATGACATAGATATATTGAAATGTAGATACATAAGATGAAAAGATTAGAACGATAGTAGATGTATAAAAGATTTGATGAAAAAAAGAAACCTAAGGCTGAATTTGCAAAGGGTGTCAAGGAGTTTGCTGAATTCGCGGAACAAAGTACTGTGTATAAGGATGCAGGTGAAATGAAGTGTCCATGTAAGAAATGTAAGAACGTAGCTTATAGATGGAAAAGGGATGTTCAAAGTCATCATTGGTCTAATAGTTTTGCAGATAATTACTATGTATGGATGCACCACGGTGAGAAGTTGCTCATCGAAGAAAGTACGAGTAGTGCAGTTAGTGGAAGTCCTTATCGGGAGATGGTGGAAAATGCATTACGTGATAATATGAACAAATATTGGACGATCAACTTAATCCTGATGACCTTGGCGATGAAGAAGTGCGTTATGAAACCCCAAACCCCCAAATTTCTTCCTTCTTTAAAATGCTAGAAAAAGCCGAACAACCAGTTTAAGAGGGAAGTAATATGCGTTTGTTGCAAGTGGCCGCTAGGTTGGTAGCACTTAAATGTGAGAACAACATATCTCTTAGATGCGTTGATGGTTTTATGTCATTTATCGCTTACATTATTCCAAAGAATAATCAAATGGCGCGCAATTTTAATGTGATTAAGAACGTGCTTAAGGGATTGCAACTATCCCATGAGAAGATTGATGCGTGTTCTACCGGATGCATGCTTTTTTGGGAGGAAAATGTTAATCTTAAGGAATGCACAGTGTCATGCAGCTCGGTATAAGAGTGCAAAGAATTCAAGGGGGAAGAGAATTACTTGTAAACCACTAACTTATTTCCTGCTTGTGCCAAGGTTACAACGACTATATGCAACCAAGCACATAGCAGATAAGATGAGTTGGCATTATTAAAACTCTCGATTAAGAGAAACTGGAGCAATGGCGCACCCAAGTGATGAAGAAGCATGGAAACATTTTGATAGAGAGCGTCCAGAATTTTCAAGTGAGCCTCGTAATGTTCGGCTCGGTTTGTGTACATATGGACTTTCACCTTACGGCCAATTCGGGAGGCCTTACTCATGTTGGCCCGTGATACTCACTCCGTATAACTTACCTCATTGGTTATACATGAAGAGACAATTTATGTTCTTATCTTTGCTAATTCCAGGTCCTAAGAACCCTAAGGCAAATTTGGATGTCTACCTCCAACCGTTGATCAAAGAGTTGAAAGAACTTTGGGAAACTGGCGTGTAAGCCTACAATGTCTCTAAGAAAAAAAATTTCATTTAAAATCTGCATTAATATGAACGATCAATGATTTCCTTGCATATGATATGCTTTTCGGTTGGTCTACAACTAGGTACCGTGCTTGCCCTTATTGTCAAGAAAAAGACCATAAATTTTTTTGGCTAAAACATAGTGGCAAGGTTTGTTGGTTCGATCATCACCATGAGTTCTTGAAACCTGATCATCCTTTCTGCAACAATTATAAGCATTTTTTAAAGAATAGGAAAACTAATAATCACATAGCCGCAGCGAAATTAACCGGTGATGAGGTGTGGGATACGGTAAAAGATTTACAAAAAATAGTTGATGCTTCTGATCAAGAATTTAAAAGATTGAATGATAAGAAGGAAGGTTGGTGGAAACAAAACATATTTTGGGAATTTCTTTATTGGAAAACGTTGTTGACTCGGCCCAACTTAGATGTTATGCACATTGAGAAAAAACTTTTTTGAACAGATTATCAACACGGTGATGAATGTACCGAAGAAAACTATATTTTGACCTAAAGGTAAAGCTGACTTTATTGAACATTGCTTGAAACGGCCTACAACATCTAAGTTTGTTTTAACAACTGCTGAAAAGAAAGGCTTTATGTGATTGGGTTTGTTCTTTAACATTCCCGGATGGTTATGGTTCATATTTGAGTAGATCTGTCGATCATGTGAAGTTCATCTTGCATTTGATGAAAAGTCATGATTGTCATGTATTTATGGAGCGTTTATTACCTGTTGCTTTGAAACATTTGCTCCCGACGGCTTCTTAGATTACAGTAACAGAGATTAGCCCATTTTTTAGAGACTTATGTACATTTACAATGAAGGTTGAATCTATGGAACATTTAGAGTCAAACATTGCGGAAATAATATGCAAGTTAGAGAAGATATTTCCCCCACATTTCTTCAGTTCCATGGAGCATTTGCCCATTCACTTACCTTATGAAGCATATGTTGGAGGACGTGTTCAGTATTGATGGATGTATCCATTAAGAGATATTATATCACTTATCTATTCTCCTTTAATCATCTATTTCGGAATGAAAATAATAACTAACTATTAATTTACAAATTCAATACGGAGTATATTTTTAGGTTCCTTAATCATTTGGAGAAAAAAAGATTACCAACAAAGCTCAGGTGGAAGGTTCCATATGCATCACTTTTTTGTTAGAGAAAATTTCCAATTTCTGTTCTTTATATTTTGACGATCATATTGACACAAAAGCGAAAGACTTGGATGTTGGTTTGATTTTAGACTACCAGCTAAATTCAAAACTACCTGAGATACTCAATGACATGGGAACTACATCCGGAAAATGTATTGAGAGATTCTTGGATGAGAAAGAGTTAGAATGTAACACCCCATGAAATGTGAGAAAAGTTATCCCACAAGGAAAGAATAAGGAGATCATGAGAATCTTATAATAGATTCCACCCACCACTTAGTAACAAGGCCTTCTCCTTTTGGGTTTAAGTGAGGACAAATAATTGGCCCAAATGGAGCATCCCATCGTATTGGGATTGTGTTACGACTGTGGCAGGTCGGGTTGTTACATGTGGTATCAGAGCAACCCTGCGACCGTGTGGTGATCGGAGGCAGTTGTTATACGCTCCTGGAGGCTGTGGTTATACGCTCCATTGTGATCACCCACCAAGCGGGGGAGGATTCTGGGTAGCGGTTATGCTTCCACACACAACGGGGACGTTGTGCTCCTTAAGTGGGGGAGAATATAACACCCCATGAAATGTGAGAAAAGTTATCCCACATGGAAAGAGTAAGGAGATCATGAGAAGCTTATAATAGATTCCATCCACCACTTAGTAACAAGGCCTTCTCCTTTTGGGCTTAAGTGAGGACAAATAATTGGCCCAAATGGGGCATCCCATCATATTGGGATTGTGTTACGACTGTGGCGGGTCGGGTCGTTACATAGAAGAAGCTCACTTTTATGTGCTAAGGAATTGTGAAAAACTGCTAAAGCGTTATGAAAAGTAAGTTACGTCATCTTTACTAAATTCATTCTTAATTATTATGTTTGGCTTAAATTATAAATAATACATAACAAAAACATGTTATTGATATAAGGAATTTGAGATACATATCAAACTGGCATTTTCTGACGTCGTATCGTCGCATGACGCTTGGAGCAAACATGACAAAAGTTTTACGAAATGGTTCAGAAATGAAGTAAGGGATACATATTATTTCAAAATAGACAACTAACACATTTCTTATTTAAAAATGATAAAATTATAACACATTAAAACATTTCTTATTGAATAGGCTTATAGATTGAAGGATCCTTTAATTAAGACTATAGCAATGGGTCCTAGTAATAGGATGAGGACTTGGAAATGATATTCTATCAATGGTTATAAATTTCGTGCGTTTAAGGAGAAGGTTGATCTTTCGAAGCTACCTTAAGCAATGGGGTTTGTGTGAGTTCCACAGAAGGGTTGGACTACTATGCAACCCTAAATGAAGTAATTGAGCTTGCTTATTATACCGGTCAAAGGATTGATAGGGTTATGTTGTTTAAATGTGATTGGTTTGATAATTCTCCACAAGGACTCAATATCCATAAGGTATACGGACTTGTAAATGTAAACCAAGCAAAAAGACTTCGCGGACATAATCCGTTTGTGTTAGTCTATCAAGTCGATCAAGTTTGTTATTCTCCTTATCCAACTACTAAGAAAGGTAATCAATGGTCCACGGTTTTTAAAATCAAGGCAAGATCACACGTCGACGCTCCTGTTAAAGAAATTGACTTTCAAGAAGATGTTGTCAATGATCATTCAATTTTACCAATTTTGGTGGAAGATATCGGGAGTGAAGATGAATACGAAGTGGTTATAGAAAGCGGAGAAGAGGATGAAGATGATAATGAAGAAAAAGAATAAGAGGGAGAATAGTAGGAAAATGAGGAAAAAGAGCATGAAGCCAGATTGCTTTTTTCAGACGATGAAACTCTTTTAATTCGTAGTGATGATAGTGATAGTGAGGGAGATTAGTTGTAATTTTTTTTCAGGTTTTTTGGTTGACAATAATGTTAATCCATTTGTGTAAAAACTATGGTGTTTATTTTGAAGCATGATTAATTTTAATACAATTCAATGTGTGGTTTATTTTTGTTGCCTTTCTTGTGTGATTTAGATATGTATTGTGTGATTTATTTTGACTAACCATTTGGAATGTTTATAGTTATTAATTATGATAGGTAGAGGTATAATTAGACGGATTCTAGGAGGTGGTAGTCTTGGACGACGTGACCGGGGGGAGGAGGAGGAGGCTGAGGAGGTACCGGAGTCGTCCACACCTCAGCCACAGCCACAGCCAGAGGACATGCGAGTTGTTCTACCAGAGGACCCTGCCAAAGGTCTTTGGTAAGTAATGTTTTTAATTTATTTAATTAAGGGCGAATTTCAAAATACAACCCATTATAGTCAAAATTTTCTCAAAATACTACATATTATACTATGTGGTATTTTGAAAAATATCAACTCTAATAGGTAGTATTTTGCAAGTTTTCCTTTAAATAATTTCCTTTAAAATGATCTGATCTAATATATGTCATTTCAAGGTAGGAGGACAAGTCGATCCGCAATTATTTGACTAAGTCATTCACTCATACATACGTGGAGAACATCACCAATTGGTCTTAGGTGACGCATGAGTAGCGAGAGAGGATGTGGAACTACTTTCAGATTTCGTTAATATGTATTTTGCTGAATAATAATTTTTTTATTTAATAATAAGTTCATTCTTTAATATGTAGCGAGTACATGGTACAAAGTAGATGAACATTTATAAGAGTACAAAATTAGGATTACAGTATATCAAAATATTAACATACACTCTTCCAAAAAAAACACAAGAAATACACGCATTACACTATAATATGGTAGGAAACAAGTAACATTTAAATTACTTCAAGCTCTTGTGTTGTATCGATCTCTGATCTCCACTTTAACAACTTCTCAATCTAACTCTTGTAACAATAATAAAAAACTGGCATTCTCTAAAATAGACTCAATGTGCTTCGCCATGCATTTCCCCTCATTTCCAAGGCTAATTTTACCTGCAATCAGTTTCTGCAAGTCATCTTTCTTAACAAATTTACTCACTCAGAAGTAAAGCTACAATAAAATCCTTCCTTCTCTTGCTGCCTAAAACAACCATCAAAAATCAAAGTCGTAACTAAAGAAGGGATAAACTTACCAGTTTCCATGGCAGCTTCAAGGGTATCTCTTCTATTAATGGTGTGGAGAAATCTAACATATATCTTCTTCCTAGTTAATCTATTAGAAACGTTATTCATACAAGTTGTGTTCCGCTTCTCCAATTCAATGCCAGCAAAAGCCAAGTCTATATCAACTGCACATAGCTTCTCCAATTCAATGTCAGCAAAAGCCAAGTCTATATCAACTGCACAAACTCTTCCTAGACCCTCAATGACAGCTTCGGTGTAAGAACGCTTCGTCATTCCTTTCACTTTATTCCTCTTCACTCCAATTTAATAAACAACTCTCTTAGAAAAGTTGTAATTTTACTATTAATTTCATCCGCCAATGTTCAAACTTTTAATGTTAAACACTAATTTAGTACCCTTGGGGTAGTTCTTAATTCCAAATACACAACATTCTCAGCAACAAAGTCTTCAAGTCTTCAACTACCTAATAAACCAAGCATACATCAACAAAAGACCAAGACACAAGTTTTTTTTCAGTAGGACTTGAGATGCACGCACCTCTCAAATCCTACCCATATATTAGGATAAAATCATCTTATCCAAGTTTTAACTTTGACAAAATATACATGTTCACTGTAAATTACGGTATAACACTTTAGCAAGTTCATTGTAAATCACAGTATAACACAATTAAGCAGATCCCAAATAAATTAGTCTTAAAAATATACTTACCATTGTATAGTAACAAAATATTCCTCCTACCAATCATTTATTTACCTTTTTATTCTTTGTTACAAGTATTTTAATCATAGGTAAACAAATGATTGAGACAGAGGAGTAAAAGGAATCAAGAAAGAATTTTACAGTAAAGTGAAATCATTGGCAAAACCATTTAAGTGGGCATGGAGCTCCACTTTTGGCATGAACCCAACACTCCATATCCATCTTCTATCACTGAACCTACACTGTCTTCAAGCTTCCAAAAAGAGGGACTTCATTTTATACTCTTTCGGTCCGATCATTTCTGTACGATTGATAACCGGAAACTTATTGGGACGCAGGAAGCGTATCCTGTTAATTTGTCAAAAGTGTCAACATGAAACTTATTAGGTGATGGACCATGTGGGTTAGTCAAAATTTTAGGAGTGACTAACCCCGTCTGGCATTTAATTAAGTTCTTAAATAAATGAATGAGATGGAGGGAGTCATGAGTGCTTATAAATGTTAAAATTATCATTTTATACATGATTTTTATTGGCTAATACCTTTACTATTTCAGATATACAAGCAAATCACACGATAAAAAGCCTCCTAAGTAAAAGCATTTACTTGTATGACGACAAAGAATTAGGAAACGAATAAATTATGAGCTATGTTACTTGACACGCCCAAAACGTCGCTATAAAAGACGGTCGAATTAACAATATATATATACCACAATACGTACTAATCAATACTAATTATAAAACAAGTAAGTAGCAAGTAATGGGATCGAACCTAAGAGAAAGTGGGTTTGCAAATGTGTGATCAAAAGAGCAATTAGAACAATTGTAACAAATTAACAACAAGCATGTAAATAAAAAGGGGGAGTTGGCTTGGTTTGGTTTTCAAGCAACAAATTGGAATACAAACAAGAGTAACAAACAAGTAAGCAATTGCAGATGATTATCAAATATGAGAGGAAACTTAACCCAATCCAATTAGTGAACCGCTTTGGTCGATCCTATACACAATCAATCCCTTAATTATATATTATCACCTTATTGTGAAGATTACTCTCCTAAATCTCCTTAATAGTGGTTAAATGACAAGGAAATCACAACTTAATCAATTAACCCAACTTATCAATCCTATCAAGTAGAAATCACAAACATTGGTTAAATTAACGAGAAGATAAAAGCATTAGAGATTCAAGAAGGGTAATTAGACACAATGAAAACACGATTAATGCCTAATTACAAGCTAATCCTTTACTTGATGATTAAGCTAAGAAGAAATCACATTCATTAGCATTATAACAAGGTGTTGCAAAGATGAGATTACAAGAAAATCACACTTAATAATCCCAACAATAATAAATTAAGGAACTTGATTTAATTAAGCAACAAGGAAATCACACTTAATTACTCAAATCAAACAAGATTTCCAAAATTCAAATAATAAACACATAGGATTAACAATAATAATAACAATTAGGGAAACATTAGAGTGTCTTACAACCAAAGTTTACACCTTTTGGATTGGATTAAGAAGGGGGAGATTAGTTCTCCATAATAGATCTAACAACCCAAATAAGATGATAATTATCCAAAAATTAAAACTTGATTAGAAATTAAAGCATAAGATGATGAAAAACTAATGTCATCCATCTATATATAGTCCTAAAATTAGAAGGATTAATGGGCCTTAAGCTAGGCGAATTTCTAGGCGCAAATTTCGCTAGGTGCGAGTTTCCTCCTGGATAGCATTTTATCGAAGGTCCATATCTCCCTCGTTACTTGGCCAAATGAGGCGTGTAACCTATCATTGGAAAGCTAAGAACATAAGCTTTCACCTCCACTTGGTCTTGCATCTATAGGAGCTTTGGAACTCAAGATATACCCATTTGAAGTTATCCTTATGCAAACGAAGTTTCAAATCTTCAATTGCTTCATCCTTCCAATTCTTCATGTGTTAGTTAGTCTTATTTCTTGATTGTAAATGTTTTGTACCATGGTGGACGTCAAGACCTGCCTTTACTTCCGATCATTGCTCAAAACTCCATTATTACCCCGACACTCGAAAAACGGCAATAGTGACGTAAATCATGTAAAAACGCATCCCAAAGTCACTTTATTGTATTTAAAATATGCTAAATAGATAGTAGAAATACGAGCCTATCAAATATCCCACAATTAAGCCTTTCCTCATCCCGAGCAAACTATTATAGAAGCAATCAATCAATAAAAGGCTCACAAAATAAGTAAGGGTAAGCTCAAACGATCCATCTCTCTTCTCTCACACCTCATCCTACTCATGTCACCCTCATCACATTATCAACATGGTCACTATTACTTACAACATCATCACAAAAGTAAATTACCCAAAGCCTCCACAGCCTGGTCGTGGCGAGAGCTACTATAGTATTCTAATGAGTCGATTCTTTTGACTAAAGACTGTTCGCCTAAGATGGCACAGTTTCAGATTAGCCTTGATTTATGTTACTACGACCTTCGTAAATGGGGTCAAATGGTCATATTTTGGGTTATGATGGATATGGCTAGTCGAAGGGAATAGTGCGATAGGAATTGTCCACCCCCTCGTCTGGGTTAAAACAATATCTCAGGGCCAGTCGAGGAGTAATGAACTAAAAATGCGTGGCCACGCTCGGAAGGTTTCTATGGTAGAAAATTCCGGTCAATCAGTCCATATCGAGTAAACCACTCTCGATATGATCACTTGCAAGTACGACCCGAAAGACACCTTGCATTGAGTGGGAGATAGTAATAGGACAAGAGAATTGGTGATGCACACTTGTCGAGGACAAGTGGGAGATTGTTGGAGTAAGTGTCCCCGACAATAATGCGATCACAATTGTCGATCATATTGATCACATATTTAAATCTCATATCAAGAATACGAAAGGGATTTTACATAACATATATAGTCAACTGGTCCACACATATCGGTAATGATTGGTTGGCTAGAGTTTGACATTACTGTCGTGCGATGATGGTGATCAGTTGATCCCTTGAGGTCACACCTAACGGACGATTCCCTTAATTGAAAAAGGTTAATCAATTGTATGTCGATACATATTAATTAATTCCTTAAAATTAAACAAATTATTATCATAAGAGAGAAAATAACATTTTATTATAATGTGATTAAATAAGATTTTATTTATTAATTTAAGAAGTTATATTACTAAAATTAATCGGTGTTTGCGAAACACGCGAGATGAGAATGATAAGTTAGTTATAATTACAAGATGTTGTGAATTATACTAACTAGTATTTAAACGACCATTTTATGAGAAAGTAATTTTGAATTACTAGTCAATTTGTTAAATGTGATTTATTTAATTTGTAAATGATATTTAATTTGTTAAATATGCATTTTAAATTAAAACATGACATAAGACATGTCACATGTCACATGACATACAATTGTACAATTGAGAAAAATAAAATGGCCTCCATATTACACATCAAAACCGAAATTGGTGGGCAAATTTTAGAAGTTTTGTCTTATTCATTTGTCTATGACACTTGATAGCGACATGACTATGGACAAATGCTTACACAATTTGTCTTGTGAAGACAAAAAGGAAAAAGGAAAATGGTCCATAACCACTTAATCCCACCGGTTTTTGGTGAGAAATATAGAGATATTTTTCTCCATAATTCATTCTCTCATATTTTATGAAAACCCAACAACCTTCTCTCTCTTGTTCTTCATAAAATCAAGTCTTATGAATCAAATTTGTACAAATAAAACACTAATAAAACTAGTAGTAGTATATGAGTATTAGTAATCGATTTTAAGGTAAACCACATTACAAATATCTAGTACATGATAGTTTGTGGGATTTTGAGATAGTCTTGGGTGCTACTTATTGGAGGGCTTCTATTTTGAAGTCATGGATGTTCATCCATTATTGGAAAGCTCAAGAACTAACAAGAAGAAGATCTTGTTGGTGCCCATAAAACCGAAATCATATAGTAAGAACAATGATTTCTTCTCTTATCTTATTTATGTTTGCATGCATAAGATCTAAAATTTCTTTTATGACTAAATAAATTGTTTCATATATGAATATGTAAATTAATGAGATTAATATTTTCTAACATTACTGCCGCTGCTACCACTGCTGGTAATGTCCCTTCCACGGTGAAGACCCCTGCTGCGTTGGCACCTGCTATCACAGTTGCTTTTTCGTCAGCTTTAGTGCCTCGACCAGTCCCAAGATGCGCGCCGCGCTCCTGGACTGGCTTCTTCTTCTTTGGGTACAGCTGGACGAGGACGAGGTCCTACTACTGCCGGACGCACTGCTGCCACGTTCCGAGCAGACGACTTCTTGGACCCGCTTCCTAATTTTCCTGAGGTACGTTTCGTGAACTCGCTTCATCGTAAACGTTTTAAATGTATAATGCGCTGTAACATCACTTATACTAAGGTTTTATGTCGGACCACACTTAAGAGACTCGGGATTTACGAGCCTGTTGCTGAGTTGTTAAACGGGACGCGGATGACTGGGTTGACCACAATTCATGCACTGACATACAAGCAGCTGACCCTTGAGTTTTTCAGCTCTTTTACCTTCTCGACTGGTGCATATGACACTGTAAACAAACCCGTGTTTTTTCGGCATGACCTGATTTTGCTAGTGAACCGGACTCCCGGAGAGCTCTTGTGTCTCCTTTAGACTGTTTAACCGGACCACTTCTTGGACCTTAGCTGAGTTTGGGAAGGGGTTAGGTTTGTCTTCTCACGGTCATCAGGACCTTCCTCGGAAGGTCCTGCGCTTACTTTGGCCTACCTAGGCACAGACTCCCTTAGAGCAACACAGGCTGGCTAACGTTTACCTTCCCCTGGCCCGTTACTTTCTGCGTCTCCTTGGCGGGAGGATTTTTGGCCGTAAAGAGCCTAACAACATTAACAATGTTGAGTTGTCGATTTTAGGGGGCTATTTCAACATTGATAGCGCTGGCCCCTTTGTTCTTAACATTGCTTACTTGACAGCTCAGCATTTTAATGCTGTCGGGCAGAAGACGATGGGCACGATTTCTTGTGGAGGCTTAGCGTCCTACCTCGCCCGTTCTATCTTCACTGACTTTCCCCGTTTCCTGACGCACTTAGATAAGAAAGCGGACTT
This sequence comes from Silene latifolia, assembly GCF_048544455.1. NCBI lineage: Eukaryota > Viridiplantae > Streptophyta > Magnoliopsida > Caryophyllales > Caryophyllaceae > Silene > Silene latifolia. Next base: position 252,700,510 of record NC_133538.1, on the reverse strand, counting down.
AGATATTAACGCCGTGCAGGCGATGTTTTGGTTAGCTAAGGATCAGCGGACTTGGAAGATCTGTGGTTCCAAGTCCGTGACCTTATCGTTTCCCGACCTACCCCGTCTTTCCCTTTGACCACTGTGTCGGGTAGGTTGCCTCCACCTCTACCTTCCTACCACCTTACACTTGCTCCTCCCATTACTTCCGCTTCTAAGAAGCGAAAGAGACCTGAGACTATAGAGGGGTCCACACCGACTGAGGCTGGGCAGACTTCCACGCCCACGCCTACACTGACCCCTATCCTTACTCCTTCTGTTATACAGCCAGTTTTCCCGGCTAATTTTGTTCCTCCTACTACCTTTGTGGCGCCTGCGGTCATGGACCAAGGGCGTCGTGAAGATTTGATCCTTGAGATGTGTAGTCGAGTAGCTCGTATAGAGCGGGACCAGGCACTTGCCTTGTTCCTTCGGTACGAGTATCACATGAGGAGAGGACGTACCGTTCCAGACGGCTGGCCACACCCTACTTTCTACCGGTTTCCGGCGGAGGGGTACCCGCAGCCACAGAGCGAGGCGGACATAACTGAGTAGAAGGAGAGAGCTCGAGCTGACGAGAGGAGGAGACAGGAGGAGGAGCGGGATCCTGACTACACGGTGGGTGAGGAGGAGGAGGAGGTTGTTCACGAGTAGCTACTGGTCTACTCACTTCCCCAGTTTTCTGGCTGGTTTGGGGAAGTTTGTATATTTTGTATGTATTTCTGCTCTTTGTTTTTATTTTCATCTCCTTTATTTATTTATTTATTGTTTTCATTCATTTATTGGGTTTTTTATCCCGTTCCCCGTATATATACTGCTGGTGTATGCGGGAGGACAATGAGGGCATTGTCCATTTTGGTTTGTGGAGGGTATTGCATCCTTTGAGTCTGCATTTGCATTTGTTTTGCATTTACGTTTATTTTTCTGTTTGAATCGTATTTTATTTAAAAAATGGAAAAATCAAAAAAAAAAAAATTTGAAAAATTCGAAAAAGTCAAATAATACCACGTTTCATTTTGCATATAGGTCGAGTCAGAACGGTAGATTTCTGTGATGATTTTGCACTGTAACTCGTCATTTCACTTGAGCCTTACATCTGATTGAAAGTTATTAGCTTAGTCATGTGCATAGTCTACGAGTTAATGTTAAAAATACAACTGATCATACAGACTTGACCTTGAAAATTGACAAACTAATTTAAAATTTCTAAGTTATTAGAGCAGTATAACTGGTGTCATTCATGACCAGTTCATAGAGGAATTTAAGAGTAGTATACTCCTTGCATAACATGTTCATCACATTTGCACTTTTATGAAATTCGATTGCTTTTTGCTTGCATACGTTCGGGTTTGGGTTCGGTGTCACATGCAGGGAGGTGCTTGCAATTTTCCCTTTCTTTCATTTTCACCCATTTAGCTCCACATTAGCCAAACTTAGCCTTTTAACCCATTACTACACCTAAATTAAGCCTGCTTGTCAAGCTAGTTTAGTATACTTTTTATGGTATATTTCTCATTTATGCGAGTTGATCTGTTCTAATTCATATGGAGTTGGTAGAAAAGAAAGAAATGTGGGTAAGAAAACGAGAAAAGCATGGAAGAAAAAAAGGAAGAAAAAAAAAGTGTGAAAAAACAAAAAAGGAAGAAAGAAAAAAAAAGAAAAAAAGAGTTGGGCAGGAAAATGAAAAAGATAGACCGTTTAAAAAAGGGAAGTTTATGACGGTCTTACTCCTATGTTTTATTCTATATCATTTGAGGAGTTGTTGTTTCTTGGTTAGTGAGTTTTGTGCCAAAGGGAGGGCACTTGTGTTCGATTTCATAATCAGCTGAGAATTGGATGCTCCTATATGGTCTTGTTTAGGTGCTAGCTTGACGCTTTACCTCCACATATCCCATAATCATTTTGCCATTTCTTACCTATAGCCTAACTTTTCCATAACTATTGTAAGACCTCGGCTGTGACGGACATTGTTGGTTGGAATGTATGTATGGTGATTAGAATCGTCTATCATTTTTGTTGCATGCATGTTTATGTGGGTCGTAGTTTAGGTGAGTGACAGATTTCTCTTCTTCTCTTACACATTTATACCCACCCTTTACTTCACGAGAGAAGAGTAACCTATAAGAGTCCGATTTTAAAGGTCTTGCATGGTTGACAGGTCAGCTTATTTATAGACATCATACAACTCGTTTGCGCTTGATTGTTGTAGCTGTAACTGTTAATTTTGATTGCATTAAGTGGTTTAAGTGGACAAGTTATAGCTAGCTCTGAGTTTTCATATCCGTTCCATTAGTTTGCATTTAGTTTACTCGAGGACGAGTAAAGATTCGGTGTGGGGAGATTTGATACGTGCAATTTATATAGTCTTTTTAGCCTCTTATTGCACGCATTTCTTTATCGTTTTCATTGTTTTGCATTGCACAATGCCCCGAATTAGCTACTTTGGTTCATCTTGTCCCATTTGCAGGAAATAGACCTTAAAGTGGCGATATCGTACCTTTTTCGTTCCTCTCAGCATGCATTTTGAGGAGATGGAAATTTAGAGCAGAATGTCGTACCTCGGGAAGCGTGAAGGTGGTCCTTGGAAGCTAACCAAACGAGTTCCTTTCTGATTTCAGTGGATTGCACTCGATCGAGAGGATTTGGTGTTCGATCGAGTAGTTTTGGCAGTGAAGATGTTCGATCGTGTCCCTGCTGTACTCGATCGAAGTAGGCTATTTTGGAGGAGTTCGATCGAGAGCCCAAGTTGCTCGATTGAAAGGTTTTTATGGAGAATCACTCGATTGAGTAATTTCAAGTTGCTCGTTCGAGTGGATAGCTTATATACACGGGATTATTATTTCGTGTTAGGTTTATTTATGTTAATAAAACGCTCCCCTATATAAGGAAAGTCGTCATTAGGTCATAAAGAACACCCTTAGACGCTTGAATACTCTACTTTACTCTTAATCACCGCTGCTACTTTGCTCTTGCTTGCCTATTTTCCGGATTAAAACTTTGAAATCATTCTCTTTCTCTTAATCTTAATACTTTGCTTGTTCTTAATCATTGTTCTCTTGCTTATTATCTTTGATCAATTGTTTATGCTTCATCTTTACTGTCTTTTTATCATGTCTTTCCTTAGTGAATTCATTGTTATTGTTGTTAATTCCGATAGCATGAGTAGCTAAACCTCTTTATGTTAGGATTAGAGGAGCCATGGTAGATAATTGATGAAGTCATGAATAGGCTAGATGATTAATTGTGAGAACCTATGCCATTAGCAATATAACTGTAATATGTTTAGTTGAGTGCACGCTTCTAAATCCCTTTAATCTGGTTAAATTCGCTCCTAGATTGGAATGAACAGGCCTGTTATCAACAGTAGACTACCCTAATGAGGACGGAAGTTAAGTTAGTTGTAATCTAGGGTGGATAGCGGACCGGAAGGACCTTTCCCTTGCCCTTCTCAGAGTAGATAGTCTGGACTATTTATGACTGAGTTAGTGAACTGCCATGGGAAACCGAAATTCTGATATATCTCTCTTTATCTGATCACTTGTCTTACTTTTTCTCACTTTATTCCTCTTGTCTTTATTTCCCTTGCTTAGACCTTCCGTAGTTTAGAAACCAATCTAAACAAAAAAACCCCATTGTTACTAGACAAACGAGATTAACAGATAGATACTTTAGCCTCCCTCTGGAGATCGACCCTACTTACCGCTGACTTCTGTTAGTAGTACTTAGGTATTTATTTTTGATACTAAAACGACGGTATCAAATAGAGCCAATCATTCGCCGCATCCTTTAGTGAGAAAGGAAAAGCTCTCAATTGGAGTTGCTCATCAGCGTCTCCATTGGGTTTCATGCTAGAACACACCACATGGAACTTGTTTAAGTGCTTGTTGGGATCCTCCGTACTTGTCCTATAAAAGTGTGGCAATTGATGGATAAACCCGGATTTGAGCTCAAAGGTAGCATTCTCCGCTAGAGCCGAAAAAGAGATACACAAAGGAACTTGTGTAAGGTCCAGAGCGGTGAACTCCTTGATAGACCTTGCCCTTGGACGTTCATGGTCCTCGGCGTCTCCCATGATGATGTTTATGGGTTGTATATCGTTTTTTATAACAAAAGCGGTGTTGTTGGAAGAAGAAGAATGGTTATCTTCCTCTTGGTCTTGTTGGGTTACGGAATTGATTTCTTGAATAACCAGAGGTTCTCTTCTTACACCTCCTCCTAGCCAAGCAAGAGCCCTTTGAATTTCCGGGTCGTAGGGAAGCAATGTTTCACTTGAATTCCAAGTATGAACCATAAAAGGATCTACACAAGAATCAAACGATCAAAAGGTTCTCACAAGCAAATTAACCAAACACAATCTAGCTATTAGAACACTAATGCAAGTAACTTGACACAACTATTATAACAACACAATTAAAAACACTAGCAAAACCGTTACCTTCCCTGGCAACTGCGCCAAATTTTGACACGCCTAAAACGTCGCTATAAAAGGCGGTCAAATTAACAATTTATATACCACAATACGTACTAATCAATCCTAATTATAAAACAAGTAAGTAGCAAGTAATGAGATCGAACCCAAGAGAAGGGGGGTTTGCAAATGTGTGATCAAAAGACCAATTAGAACGATTGTAACAAATTAACAACAAGCATGTAAATAAAAAGGGGGAGTTGGTTTGGTTTGGTTTTCAAGCAACAAATTGGAATTCAAACAAGCGTAAAAAGCAAGTAAGCAATTGAAGATGATTATCAAATATGAGAGGAAACTTAACCTAATCCAATTAGTGAACCGCTTTGGTCGATCCTAGACACAATCAATCCCTTAATTATATATTATCACTTTATTGTGAAGATTACTCTCCTAAATCTCCTTAATAGTGGTTAAATGACAAGGAAATCACAGTTAATCAATTAACCCAACTTATCAATCCTATCAAGTAGAAATCACAAACATTGCTTAAATTAACAAGAAGATAAAAGCAGTAGAGATTCAACAAGGGTAATTAAACACGATGAAAACACGATTAATGCCTAATTACAAGCTAATCCTTTACTCGATTAAGCCAAGAAGAAATCACATTCATTAGCATAATAACAAGGTATTGCAAAGATGAGATTACAAGGAAATCACACTTAATAATCCCAACAACAATAAATTAAGGAACTTGATTTAATTAAACAACAAGGAAATCACACTTAATTACACAAATCAAACAAGATTTCCAAAATTCAAACAATAAACACAAAGGATTAACAATAATAATAACAATTAGGGAAAGATTAGAGTGTCTTACAACCAAAGTTTTCACCTTTTGGTTTGGATTAAGAAGGGGGAGATTAGTTCTCTATAATAGATCTAACAACCCAAATAAGATGATAATTCTCCAACAATTACAACTTGATTAGAAATTAAATCATAAGATAATGAAAACCTAATGTCATCCATCTATATATAGTCCTAAGATAAGAAGGATTAATGGGCCTTAAGCTAGGTGCAAGCCCGTAATCAAAATTGCGGAAACCCAAAAAAATCACACGGTGCGAATTTCTAGGCACAAATTTCGCACGGTGCGAGTTTCCTGCTGGATAGCATTTTATCAGAAGGCCATATCTCCCTCGTTACTTGGCCAAATGAGCCATTTGACCGATCGTTTGAAAGCTAAGAACATAAGCTTTAACCTCCACTTGGCCTTGCATCTACAGGAGCTCTATAACTCAAGACATACCTATTAGAAGTCGATCCTTATGCAAACGAAGCTTCAAATCTTCAATTGCTTCATCCTTCCAATTCTTCATGTGTTAGTTAGTCTTATTTCTTGATTGTAAATGTTTTGTACCATGGTGGACTTCAAGACATGCCTTTAATTCTGATCATTGCTCAAAACTCCATTATTAACCCGACACTCGAAAAACGGCAATAGTGACGTAAATCACGTAAAACCGCATCCCTATGTCACTTTATTGTACTTAAAATATGCTAAATAGATAGTAGAAATACGAGCCTATCATTACACTGACACTTCACTTAAATGTCGTGTCGCGTGTCAGACACGTGCCGATTTCTGACACAACACGACACTTCGACACTTCAATTTAGACCACAAAAAAGGAAAATTCACCCCAAATAACAGTGTCCGACACAAAGACACGTGTCGGCGTGTCAGAGTAACACGGATTTTGAGGGAACAAGAAAAACAACACATTCTAACAACATTAACTCTAAACAACCATTAGTGTCAAGAATTAGCGCATTTTCTTTTAACGATATCAAATCTTAGTTACTGATTTAGAATAAAATCATTCAACAACTACTAGGTTATCATTTTTAATCCACAAATCAAATTGAGCATAACTGAAACAAACAAGAATAAACTAAAGAACGACAATTAATTCAAAATGATAAAAACTGGTGTATGTATACTAGCTAAACTCTGACCTCCACATCAGTCAAAATTAGCTCATTGCTTGCGTCTTCCATATTTCACATTTTTCCTGCAGAAAAAAGATAAATAAGCATTAGAGGCAAGTGAGAAACATAATTTGTGAACTCATAAAAGTCACACATTAAGATTTAAGTCTATAGCATGTTGTTTTGCTCTATGTAACATGCCACTATACCTCAACTGGAAGAACTCAACTTGGATGAAATAAGGGTCAGACCAACTATACAAAAATCAAACTCAAAGGCTTCATTATACTTAATCTCAATTGTAGATCATAAATCTCATATAAAAAGATTAAACGCGCTAGTACATGTTAATCCGAGGTACTTTATAGTACTGTACTTAAAAAAATGGTTCATATCGTATGATCACAGTCAAAGAGAAACTATCAAACATTAGCAACAGACTACAAGACATCAAAAAAACACAAGGTGGCATCAACAGCTCACCTACAATAAACATGAACCACCACCTCTCCCTAGTTCATTGAACCTCGGCACCTGGAAATAGGAAGAATGATTCAGTAATTAGGGTAAGGGCTTTTATAAACTAATATCTAAAAAATCCTAAGTAGAATTATCTGGCAGAGATGATCAAAACATGTCAGTTCAATTAACTACAGTGAGAAAAGTAATGAGTCATCTTAACCTGACAGGGAAAATAGTTTGCAGCCTAATAAAATCAATGTCAAATAATACCAAAATATCTTCAATGATGAATGCTTCAACTTGATATACTACAACCAGACTGACTGACTAAGCCATATTGTGAAGGTTCTACGATAACAGTGAATGGTTTTAAGATAGACGTGAAGGTTTCTAAAATTTCCCATTGCTATATACAACAACTCTTTAACCAAAACTCGCAGTTTAATATGAACATGCCTGTTTTTTTCATCAAATTTCACAGCTCTATCTTAAAACATCGCTTTGAATTATAATTATATCCCAAATTAGCAAGAAGGATACGTACCGATGGAATTAAAGCAATGAGTTTAATCGATCGATTTGGTACTGTGAATTCGAATAACAGAGAAAATGCAGCAAAAACAACAGGAGCGAAAGAGAGGGACAACCAAGTGGTGTTAGTCTAGTGGTAGCCGGGTTAAACATCGAACCTTGCAGAAATGCAGGAGTTGAGAGGTCTCGGGTTCGACTACCAGCTGGGGCGATGATCACTTGGCCACTGCAGCCCCCCGATGGGGGTGGCTTACATGGTCCATGTGGTGGTGCGGGAATACATGGGCCCGGGAGATTCAACCCCTCGTCATCAAAAAAAAAAAGAAAGAAAGAAAGGGACAACCGGACAAATGGTGAGTGAAACCCTAGAAGGATACAAATCGCAACCATATTAAATTCAACTCTCGTATCTCCAAAACATATATGAGTACAAAACTTAAATCAGATAAATCCACCCAAATTCAGCGAAAAAAAACCTAAAGTAACAAAATAAAACTCAAATCTTAAAAAAATTCACCAAAATCGAAGGAAATAAACCTAAAACAACGAATTCTCAAGCCTCCAGATTATAATTTTAATCACCTAAACTAGCGCATATCTAGAAAATATCAAATTAATAAGCTAAATGTAACATGATTGATCTCAAATCAAAATTCGAGAAATTGAAAGAAAAATTAAAATGAAACCTGAAAATCAGAGAATCGAGATGATGAAGAGGAGCCATTGGAATGGTGTAGGGAACAAGATTTGAGAGAGGCGACGATTCAAGGATGATTAGAATTGAGGGAGATGAACATCAGTATGACAATTGAATTGAAAATGAGAATAAAAATTAGGGGTATTTGGCCAAGTTTAAAAAGTGATTTTGTAAATGTAATAGGAGAAATTTGGCCAAACACTATAATTTAGGAGATTGTAAAACACTTTAGAAAAGTCAAAACCTACAAAATAGCCCCTAGAAACAGAAGCACTAAGTTGTTTGGTTTGTTAAGGGAATTGAAGTTCCAAGGAAATAAGAGTTCCCATGATTTTGTAAATCACATGAAATGGAAGAAAGATGTTTGGTTAGAATGTGGGAAGTTGATTCCACAGGAATTCACACTTACCTATGGGGGCCTAGGTAAGCAACTTCCCACATCATGGAGGAATTGGAGTTCCCATGGAACTTCAATTCATGTGATTTGGGGCAAACAAACAACTCTCCCATTTTGCAAATCCCATGAATTGTAATTCATGTGTTTTAGAATGGGTAATCAAACGACCTCTAAAAAAATTGTTGCTTCTGCTTCTGTTTCCCACGATTCCACAAAAAATTATGAGCGCCAAAAGCAATATTTTTTACCTCCATTATATCTAAGAAATCAATCTCTTATACCCTATTAATACCAGCCAATCAATTCCTTCTGTTTCCTACGATTTCATTGCTATGTGAACTCAAGTTTTTGTCTCCTATCAAATCTTTTGATCTGCTTTATAATATTAGGTAATCATATACTCCTTTAATTGTTTTTGGTTAATCCTTATTGTTAATTCTTCAATAGTCATAATCTTCTCTAATTTATCATGTTACTTAGGTTCTACTAATCTCAAGCATTATGAGATTATTAATCCTAGTTTTTCAGTGATACAATTAATTAAAATCGTCAAAGGAATGTTGAATAATTGTCGTGATGTATTTTGCTTTTGATTTTGATCTAGTAGTATTTGATTAAGATGAAGATTAATTAAAGAGAAGGGATTAACAATTTACTTTAGTCTTAGGTTTCAGGATATTAATTTTTGTGAATTAATTTACAACATGCATGATAAGTTGAATTGGTAAATTAGAAAATTAGTGAATATTGGGATCTATTTTGGCAAAGACCGGATAGTCTATATCAATGGTAAAGATGGTTGTGCTGCGTTTCTGGTTGAGGAGATGGACGCCGATGTCATGGTACTTTATGTCTAAGGGTGTGTCGTACAGAGCATCTACTCTTTACGCCATAATAGTCCGACTTTCCGGCCATGAAACCCAATCACCCATCAATTTGCAGTTTATAATTTCACCTTGTTATTGTGTCGAACTTTTCACTCTATGTCTAAGTCGAACTCTTTACTCTATGTCCAAGCTGCTTCCACTGCTACTGCATCATTTACTATCTTTTCCTTTGTTCTTTGAAAAAGTAGAGCAAGAAATTGTGCTGGTTTTATTTGACGAGGAGTCGGAACGCTAGTCTAGTCCCTTGTGCCTCTCCTTGCATGTTCTATAATTTAAATTCGAGCACTTCTAATTAACAATTAACATCCTTACGTTAGTCTTATATGGGCAACATCTATGAGATATTATTGTTCAATACTAACGAATGGCTGATAAAAATTTGAATCCGTTTTTCAGTTAGTCTCTCTTAAGACGATATATATATGTCCTAAGGTTAAAATAAGTCAATTAGTGTCCCATTTGTATGAATTAGACAAATATTTTATTCGTTCTTAGACATTCTACTTTCGTTTTATTTGTCATACTTTGCGCCATCTCTCATACTTGTTTCTAGCTTTGTTCCTTTTGGGTGACTCAAACTAAAATGGAGTCAAATGTTGCATCAAGTAGTTAGTTAGTTACTGATTTACCAAAAAAGACAAATACATATTTGTTCAGTTTACTGAAACACGTTGGTTTTAATGGTAAAATATACGTGTCTTTAGTTCAAATGACTAATATCCCATGACTTCTACAAATGAAATATATTCTATTGACTGATTTTTCTTTTTTTCTTTTTGTTTCATACTAGAAAACTACTATCATCAAGCAATGCAACAACAATTTGCATCGACTCAGTATTCTGAAGAGACGAATAATGATTCCAATATGCAATTTTTGGCTAAAGCGTCACTAGAGAGGGTAAATACTTTATCCTATTGTCTCTAACTTTTCAAAGTGCGATAGTAGTAATTTTTTATTCGTTATTAAACTTTACCGTTTAGGTGAAACAACCTGTTCGTCGTAGTGTCCGTGATTTTTCGTTATCCCAAACTTTCAGTGGACTGTTAACTTCTCATATGAATGATGAGGTAAATGTTCTATGTAACTGAAAAATGATTCACGTAATTCAAAATTGTATATAGTTTAAATAGAAATGTTGTCTTGAACATGATTGTGAATGTAAATTGCATTAGGAATGTAATCAAAATATGATAAAAGGTCCACTCTGAGCACCTAATGGTACGTCAAAATTTGTAACGAAAAAGGAGAAGGCAAATTGGGATCCTTTAGCGACAAATATATTTTGTGAAGTCTGTGCTGAGGAGGTACATGATGGAAATAGGCCTAACACACACTTCAATAGGGTAGGATGGGAAAATGTAGTTAATAAGTTTCAGCATAGAACTAGAAGAAAGTATGACCAGAAGTAGTTAAAGAACAAATGGGAATCTCTAAAAGATCGGTATAAGGCATGGCAGCAGTTAATTGGTTCCAAGACTCGTTTAGGATGGGACTATAACAAGGGAACTGTGGATGCTAATGATGCATGGTGGGACGAAAAAGAAAAGGTTAGTTTATTAAAGTAACTACTATCAGTACTCAATACCATCTTCAGTACCATTAGACTTTAGACTTGGAATTTTGTCTTGTAAGACATAGAAGATCTTATTTTAAACATTGCAGGTTGATCTTGAAGTTGCTAGCTTTCGACATAGTGGTATTGAGAATTTAACTGAGATGGAAGTAATGTTTTCTAATACATTTACAACTGGTGATAATTCATTCAATCCGTACATGGTGACTGAGACGGAAGTTGACAAAGGTTATGATGCAATTAATGACGTTTTTAATGATAATATGGTTGGTGATGAGAGTAATGTTGACTTGGAGAACATTGAGGTAAGTAACCATTTGCCCTTAAAAAAAGACCACCAGCATGTCAAGAAGAGAAAAGAAACAGCTGGAAATGACAGGAAAAGTCATATAACACGTAAGGGTAAGAAATCAAAAGTAAGTACCGCCGTGGAAATACAAAGTTAGCTGGTCAGAATTTGTAATCTAATGGAGACTATAGTTGTTAACGGTCAAACAAAGGATCAATCTAGATATAGTATTAGTGAGTGCATAGCTGTGTTAAAAATGATCCCGTCAATTCATTCTAGAAGTGAATTGTTCATGTTGGGTACCCGTTTATTTGTTAAGCCGAGTACAGAGAAATATTTTTTGCACTTGAAGAAGATGATCTTCGAGTTAATTGGTTGGACGAAGAGCTTAAACGAGAGAAAAATCACACGCCACGACGTTAGATTCTACTTGTGCTATCTTATCTTGTTTACCATTATTTTTCATTAATTTCAAGTTTTTGCTTTTGATTTCCCGACTTGTAGAAGTATGACAGTTGACATTTCTTTCAATTTCTGGTGAATTAATAATAATCTTCTTGTTGTTCGACTTGTTGGCAAATTTATGTTTTTGCTCTTAGTGTGTCAGCTTTGGGATTCTCATATATCACTCTACCTTGTATTTTATTTGTTTGTACTATAATTTCATTGTCAGGTAGAGTAGGAGTTAAAATTTAAGAAATCAAGTGTCTTTTTTTTTCATTGTCTTGCAGGTTGACAGAGTTGGTGCAACAATGTAATAACTTAGTTTGTTGAATTCTTGAGTGGAGTATGACATTTAGTTCTTATTGTATAAAGTTATTATCATCTATTTACCTTTTAATCATTATTTTTTTTAGTTTGATGAAGATGATACAGTTAGGGAAGTGAACAAAGATGTGGAAGAAAATGAAACAGGTAATAATGAGAATAATGAAGAACAATCGGATATCGAGTCAATGAGTGAAGATGAGGCAGCTGATGAAGATCAGGACATGGATGGTGAAATATTGCTTCAGCAAACCCATGAAAAATTAAAGATGTATGTGTTTGCTACCTTGGGATTGATTGTGTATTTGTGTGCATACAATACTACGTTAAATATATTTATAAGCAAAACATAAGGACTTCAATTTGCTCGGGATGGCAATTTGTGATTGAAGTGCTAAATACACCGGGTGACAGCTACAGGACATTTAGAATAGAGTCACGTGTCTTTATAAGATTAGCTGAATTATTAGTGCAATATGGATTGCATCCCACTAGAGAGATGCGTGCAGAAGAGGTGTTCACAATATTTCTTTGGGTTTGTGCACATAATCAATCAAATCGTACTCTCCAAACTAGATATAAACATTCGGGGGAAACAATTAGTAGAAAGTTTAATGAGGTCTTAACGTCTTTAGTGACATTTTCTAGAGACATCATAAGACCGGCTAATTACAATTTTAAAGAAGTTCCTAGAAAGATTCGATATGATTACAAGTTTTGGCCTCATTTCAGAGGGTGCATAGGTGCTATGTATGGTACTCATGTTCGTGCATTAGTTATTGTGGGATATATCTGTATGCATCCCTTTAACTTTAAGGATTATAACGAATTATAAAGTGATGATTACGACTCATAAAACTAAATTGCATAAACAAAACGTAAAGGATTAAGAAATAACCTTCGGTCCTAGCTTTTATGGCCTATGAACAATATCGCAATGATATTCTCCTATCAGTTGCACCCAAGACGATATGAGAAATGCCCTTTGATTTTGCTAGAATCGATCCACAAATTAACACATTAATTTTTAGGTTTTGTGTTTTTCTTTTGATGAGATGGAGGCTAGGTTGAGTTAGAATGATTAGGTCAAAAAAATATGCTCCCTCTTCCTCTTATTCTAACCGAAAAAGAGAAGGGAATGGGGAGTCTTTTTTTCTTCCTCATTTCGGCCCAAATCCCACCGAAATAATAAGGATTAATATCCATATTTTCGGTTATTCCAAAAATGTATAAAATGTGTTAAATATAAATTGTCATATAGTGAGGATCGAACCCATAACCTCTTGGTTTGAGTACCCTTACTATTACCACTATGACACATTCATCTAGTTGATTAAATATAACCGATTACATTTAATTACGAATTAACATATTAATTCGTCCAAGCTAACATCATATACATTAATTAAATATAACATATTATATTCAATTTACGAATTGCCAGTTAATTCGCCTCAACTAATATTATTTAATCTTCATTAAATAATTGTCTCATCAACACATTGACTAACTGTTTAGTCATATAAGGCATCAATGTGATTACATTTCCATAACCACATCTCTCAAACACATCCTATAGGTGTGACCTTAAGGGACCAGTTGATCACCGCCATCTGTATGATAATAACGTCAAACTCTCGAGCAAGCCAACCGTTATTAGGTAATCGTTAATCAACTGATTAAATACGAAGTATACCCTTGTGAACCTATAAGAGATTTATAAATGTTATCACACTAATTTGTGGAGGACACAAGCTCCAACAAACTCCCACTTGTCCTCACAAGTGTATGTGCGATAACCGATCCTCATATCCTAAAATTTCTCCCGCTCAATATAAAACAATTTGCGAAATCTGTATTCACAAAGGTCGTATTTTACAAGCGATCTGTATCAAGAGTGGTTTCCCCGACTAGAGAGTAACTTAACTGATAAACGAATCATCATTCGAGCATGGCCATGCATTTCAGTTACAACTCCTCGAGTGGCCCTGAGAAATAACTATACCTGATAAAAGGTTGGATATTTTCCTCAACTCGAATCCTGCAGATGTAAGCACAGTATGAAATGACCCAAAAAAAATCTACTTAGCCTCCAGTTACGGCAGACTGTGAGAAAGAAACCAAAGTCACCCAAAAGCTGCCTTAATCTCAAGAGACAGTTGATAGTCAAAAGAATCGACTCTAGGAACACAATGGATATCCTATCCACAACCTGGCACCGAATGTTTTTAAACATTTAGGACTCCATTACGTTGTCACAAAAATTTGTCCTACGAGGTATCGTTATAATCTCGCATTTGTGATCGATCAGTCAACAGTTTGTCTGATGGCTCGTTGAACCCACCATCAATCGACTGCACAATATAATAGCCAGAGTTATCAGCTCTTGTAGGCGATTACGGACCAAAACAAAATATAATGTAATTCAGTTCACTTTGTGGCGTTCAAAGTTGTCAGTACAATCCACATGAAAAACAGAATATTATAATAAAACGATGAAGTTATAAATAGTATATGAAAAAGATAATGTATCAAATTCATAATCAACTACTACAACTCAGGAACACGTTTAATTCCCATGGAAATAACGTGCTCTTCATGATTATCAAAATTCAAAGGTTTAGTGAGAGGGTCCGCGATGTTATCATCCGTCGCAATCTTGTCAATCACTATCTCTTCTTGCTCCACGTAATCACGGATCAGGTGAGCTTTCCGATGTACATGTCTAGATTTGTTGCTAGACTTAGGCTCCTTAGCCTGGAAGATGGCACCTCTATTGTCACAATAGATGGTGATCGGGTTATTCGAACTAGGAACTATCGTAAGTCCTTGTAAGAATTGACGCATCCATATCGCTTTCTTAGCTGCTTCCGAAGCGGCATAGTACTCGGATTCAGTAGTAGAATCTGCTACAACACTCTGTTTGGAACTCTTCCAGCTGACCGCAGCACCATTAAGAGTGAAGACGAACCCGGACTGAGATTTTGAATCATCTCGATCCGTTTGGAAGCTAGCATCTGTGTAACCGATTGCGCATAGCTTAGTATCGCCTCCATAAGTCAATACCCTATCCTTAGTCCTCCGTAGATACTTGAGGATATTTTTAACAGCTATCCAGTGTGTTTCACCTGGATTCTTTTGGTACCGACTCGTCATACTCAATGCATATGCCACGTCTGGACGTGTGCATATCATGGCATACATGATTGATCCTATTACAGATGCATAAGGAACACGACTCATGCGATCAATCCCTTCAGGCATCATGGGTGACTGAGACTTGCTTAACTGCATCCCAGACGTCATTGGAAGATTCCCCTTCTTGGAGTTGGTCATGTCGAACTTCTCAAGAATCTTATCCAAATAAGACTCCTGACTAAGTGATAACGTCCGTCGTGATCTATCTCGGTAGATACGGATTCCCAAAATGCGTTGCGCCTCACCTAGATCTTTCATCTGGAAATGGTTCTAAAACCATTCTTTAACCGAAGATAGGAGAGGAATGTCATTCCCAATCAGGAGTATGTCATCGACATACAATATCAAGAATACAATCTTGCTCCCACTCGACTTGATATATAAGCACGATTCCTCGACCGATCGAGTGAAACCATACTCTTTTATCACCTGGTCGAAACGATGATTCCAACTCCGAGAAGCTTGCTTAAGTCCATAAATGGAGCGCTTAAGCTTGCATACTTTCTTAGGATGTTCAGGATCTATGAAACCTTCGGGTTGCACCATGTACAACTCTTCCTCCAAATAACCGTTTAAGAAGGTGGTTTTCACATCCATTTGCCAAATTTCATAATCATGAAAAGCGGCAATCGCTAAGATTATCCGAATGGAACGTAGCATGACTACAGGTGCAAAAATCTCATCATAATGCAATCCGTGCACTTGAGTGAAACCTTTTGCCACTAGTCGTGCCTTATGGGTATCAGTCACGCGTCTAACGCTTTATTTTGTAAATCCATTTGCACTGTAGAGGTTTTACCTTATTAGGTAAATCAACAAGATCCCATACGTCATTTTCATACATAGGGTCCATCTCGGATTTCATGGATCAGGCACTACCGTGTGACTCATCATGGATCGAACCATATCAAGTAAAGTTCGATTTCTCCGTTCGGACACACCATTTAATTGAGGTGTTCCAAGTGGAGTTAACTGCAAAATGATTCCACGATTTTTAAGGTGTTGATTAAACTCATTTGAAAGATATTCGCCACCCCGATCTGAACGGAGTGCTTTAACCTTTCTACCCAGTTGGTTTTCAACCCTGTTCTGGTATTCCTTGAATTTCTCAAAGGACTCACTTTTATGCTTCATTAAGTAGACATATCCGTATCTACTCAAATCGTCCGTGAAAGTGATAAAATATCTATAGCCATCTCTAGCGGTAATTGACATAGGTCCACAAACATCAGTATGTATGAGTCCTAATAGGTCACTAGCGCGCATTCCAACACCTTTGAAGGAAATTCGAGTCATTTTGCCAATGAGACATGATTCACATGTGCCATATGTAGAAAATTCGAATGCGGGAATAGTCCCATTATCGACGAGTTTCATTACGCGTTTCTCATTTATGTGTCCCATTCGACAATGCCATAGATAGGTTTGATCTTTGTCACCAACCTTTAATTTCTTATTATTCATGTGTAATACTTCCGTGGTTTGATCTAAGATGTAAATTCCATTCATGGAAACTGCTTTGCCATAAATCATTTCATTGAAAGAGAAAATACAGCTATTATCCTTTATTGAAAATGCAAAACCGTCTTTAGCAAGTACGGAGACAGAAATAATGTTCTTAGACAAACTGGGTACATAGTAACAGTTATTAAAAAATAACTCAAAACCACTAGGGAGTTGGATTACATATGTTCCCTTCGAGACAACAGCAACTCGTGCTCCATTCCCGACTCGCAGGTCCACATTACCTTTTTCGAGAGGTATGATGTTCTTTAGGCCGTGCAAATGATTACACAGATGAGAACCATAACCAGTATCAAGTATCCAAGTTCCGAAACTTGCATGGTTAATTTCTATCATATGAATATAAGATGACATACCAATAGCAACGACGCGGCCTGCTTTGATGTCCTCACGGTAGACGGGACAGTTCCTCCTCCAATGTCCAGTCTTGTGACAATGGTGGCAGTCAATGTCACCGCCCTTACTTTTTGCCTTGCCCTGTGAGCCACTAGTCTCACCGGGCCCACTCTTACCGTTTCCTGGCTTCTTGAATTTTGGCTTACCTACAGTTAGGTCGCCTGGAGCTTTGCCCTTGTTGGAAATCGTGAGAACATCCTGCTACATGCTCCCACTCAATTTCATATCCTTCTTGGTCTGTACGAGAAGTGAGTGTAGCTCATGAGGACTTTTCTTTTAGTCATTCATGTAGTAGTTCGCCCTAAAAAGGGCAAAACCATCGTGAAGAGAATGAAGCATTCGGTCAATGACAATGCTCTCACTGATTTTGCAATCAAGTGCCTCCAACTTCTCGACATTCTCAATCATGTTAAGAATGTGTGGGCTAACTGGTTGGCCCTTTTGGAGTTTCGCATCAAAGAAGCGACAGGTATGCTCATAAGTAACGATCCTCGGTGCTTTTGAGAACTCGTTAGTGAGCGTGGTGAAAATCTTGTTCGCACCTTGCGCAATGAAGCATCTCTGCAAATTGGTTTCCATTGCAAAGATGAGTACGTTCTTTATCGCACCCGCTTCCATAACGAAATCACTATAAGCAAGTGACTCGTTAACTCCCGCATTGGGGCCTGGGTGTACCGGTATTGGCTCAGTTAAGTACTTGAGCTTACCGTCAAATGACAACATTCCGTAGTCCGCCTCCCGATCCGCAAAGTTGGACCCATCATTCTTCAGTCGCGTGTACTGATTATGTTGTCCATAAAAACTTTCAGCCAGGACTCGCGTCCAAGTGTGGCACTAGGCATTGGGATTTCGTTATTTCCAGCCATTTGTTGTAACAGTAATATAAACGTGTTCTACACTGCGAAAAGAAGAATAAATAATAAGCATGTGCATCGATTTTAATTTAAGTCTAATGAACTAGTGTCATAACGCGAAGACTCAAAACATTTATACAATTGACCTTGCTCAAGAATTATATAAATGATCCCAAGACTCAATTATCTTTAAATTGATAAGCCAACCTTTTGGCTAATTCTACTGTTAGAATTCTTGGTCGATAAATTTAGAAATTCTATCTTTAGTCCATCATAATCACGAGAAACTCTTCGGATTATAATGTTGAGATAAACTAAGTCAACACAAACTACTTACCCAACGTAGAAGGGGTCATATTATGCCTACCGACGAAGAAGGGATTCATAGTTGTTTGCCCTTATAAAGACTAATCTCAATTTCCGTTTTAGAGGAAGATCCCATCAACTTTATTTTAATTCATTTTAAGTGAACTAATATCTAGCATGCGTGAATGAATAAACTAAGATGATGGCTTAATAAACATGTGACATCTGTATGTCTATGAAAACTAACATACAACCTATATGTGTCAATTTTCATGCATTTTAGTAGTAGGTGGTTTGGTTTTAGACGGAAAATGATGCATAAACTATCATGTGAATGAAAAGCAATAGGAATGAAAAACGTAAAAGAAATAATAAAGTCCTAGTGTGGCCTATCCTATCAAAATGAACATTAAATACAAGTTTGGAATCCATCCTTGGACCCGAGAAGCTTGTCTCGATGTTCCATCTTGATCCATGTAGTGGGAGTGAGCTCCAATCTCCATCTTTAGTCTTCTTCGAAAATTACAATAAATAAATTTACATAATAGACCTATTTATTACATTCTAATTTCAAAACCCAAAAACTAAAGAAAAATAAAGGAGATTCGAGATCTCAAATTACATTAAAAATTATGTTCCCATCATTACGAAAACATAATTTGACTAAGGCCACACTAAGTATTACAAATTACAACCGATTACAAAAATACGTAAATAAATTCATTCAAAGATTTATTCAACAAAAGAAAAGCATCAACTAAAAATTAAATATGCAAGACATAATTCTTTAATTATGTTGATTAATTTTATCCAAACCACCAATTTAAATTATCAAATTAAGTGACAGTTCCTCAATTAATCACATTAATTTCAATCTTAATTCATATTAAACTTGTAATATGAATTTAATCCATCAATATTTTAAACTGCTTTAAAATAATTAGGTATCTAAGAATTATGAACCGCTTCACAATTATTTATCATACATTGCAAATTTAATGTATAATCATAATTGGCCATAAAGACAAAATAAAAAGCCTTTTTTTTTTTGCTTTTTGAGGCTCGGCAAAACAAAAAAACAGGATTTTTTTTTTATATAAACAATGCTCTCGGCAAAACCAAGAAAAAAAACAAAACAGCCTGGTTTTTTTTTTCTTTTTGCGGTTTTTCTGTAAAAACCAAAACAAAACAATTTTTTTTTTTATAATCTTGCCACTGTGAACAGTAACCGAAACAATATTTTTTTTTTCACGGCTCAAATTAAAACAAGAACCCTAATGCCTCTTTTACGTCTCTTTTGCGGCAAAAATGCCCTAAAACAAAAATTCAATGAAGGAAATCGTTTATAGTTGCTATTAGAATATGATTAGCATATGAATTAATAAAACATGATTAATCGTATATGCCAAAAACTATATAGCAAAAACAAATTTCTATATCATCGACATGACGATTCTATTTACAATTTTAAATTAATCTTCATTAAATAAAAAAACTACCAATTTATCATATGTTTATATTAACTGATTAAACAACAATATGAAAAATCGAAATGGAAATAATCATCAAAAACATGAGCATACTCGGCTGGGAAAAAAAAATTTCTCTCGGCCAAAAAAAAAATATCAGCCGAACCCAATTTTTTTTTTTTCGAAACCCTAAAAATCGTTTACATCCAATTTTATGAAAATCATCAAAATAAAATTCGTAACCTTGGCTCTGATACCACTTGTGGGATATATCTGTATGCATTCCTTTAACTTTAAGGATTATAACGAATTATAAAGTGATGATTACGAGTCATAAAACTAAATTGCATAAACAAAACGTAAAGGATTAAGAAATAACCTTCGGTCCTAGCTTTTATGGCCTATGAACAATATCGCAATGATATTCTCCTATCAGTTGCACCCAAGACGATATGAGAAATGCCCTTTGATTTTGCTAGAATCGATCCACAAATTAACACATTAATTTTTAGGTTTTGTGTTTTTCTTTTGATGAGATGGAGGCTAGGTTGAGTTAGAATGATTAGGTCAAAAAAATATGCTCCCTCTTCCTCTTATTCTAACCGAAAAAGAGAAGGGAATGGGGAGTCTTTTTTTCTTCCTCATTTCGGCCCAAATCCCACCGAAATAATAAGGATTAATATCCATATTTTCGGTTATTCCAAAAATGTATAAAATGTGTTAAATATAAATTGTCATATAGTGAGGATCGAACCCATAACCTCTTGGTTTGAGTACCCTTACTATTACCACTATGACACATTCATCTAGTTGATTAAATATAACCGATTACATTTAATTACGAATTAACATATTAATTCGTCCAAGCTAACATCATATACATTAATTAAATATAACATATTATATTCAATTTACGAATTGCCAGTTAATTCGCCTCAACTAATATTATTTAATCTTCATTAAATAATTGTCTCATCAACACATTGACTAACTGTTTAGTCATATAAGGCATCAATGTGATTACATTTCCATAACCACATCTCTCAAACACATCCTATAGGTGTGACCTTTAGAGACCAGTTGATCACCGCCATCTGTATGATAATAACGTCAAACTCTCGAGCAAGCCAACCGTTATTAGGTAATCGTTAATCAACTGATTAAATACGAAGCATACCCTTGTGAACCTATAAGAGATTTATAAATGTTATCACACTAATTTGTGGAGGACACAAGAGCCAACAGTTATACCAAAAGAAGACGAGATCCCTTATATATATGTAGAAGGGGTTTTGCAACTCAAAATGTCAAGGCAATTTGCGATTTTGACATGTTATTCACATTTGTCGAAGCTGGATGGGAAGGGTCTGCACACGATTCTCGAATTCTTACTAAAACTTTAGCAAAATTATAAGGGAAAAATATATTTCCATATCCTCCAGAAGGTCAGTTACATAGTTTTTTTTCTCCCTTTTCATTTCAATTTATATTTTATTTTATCTTTTAGTACTAAATGTGTTTTTCCTTACAGGTAAGTATTATCTAATCGATGCAGGTTACTCAAATTTGAAAGGATATTTGGCACCTTTTATGGGGAAAAATGCACGTCACCATCTTGCTGATTATAAGCGATCGAGTCAACCTCCAAGTGGGTATTTTGAAATATTCAATTTTGCACATGCATCTCTTAGAAATGATATAGAGAGATCATTTGGCTTTTGGAAAAACAGATGGAGAATATTATTTAACATACCCAGTTATAAGTTTTCTATACAATGTAAAATAGTGGTTGTAACTATGGCGCTACATAATTTTATTCGAAAAAATGCTCTTAAAGATGAAGAGTTTGATAAGTGTGATGCAGATCCAAATTATATGCCCAGCGTAGAAGATGAAGATGGTTCAGATGAGCATGGCGATGAAGATGATTCAGATGAGCATGGCGATGCTACAGATGATGAAAACATGTCTTTTGTTCGTAATTCAATTGCTACGTCTTTTATGAACATGAGACGATCTTAAAATTTATATTTGAAACGTTAACTGTATCTATCTATTTGTTGGCACACTTTTGATTTGACGAGGTTGTGTAATCATAATAATTTATTTTAGATATGTCATAATTGTATGTTTGCTTGAATTTCTTAAGATGGAGATTAATAATGCAACTTTACCAAAATTTTAATTTTCTTAACCCAATTTTTTTTATTCAAAAGACGTTGTTATTAATAATGTTAGTTTAAAAAGGAAAAAAAAAACCGGAAAATAGGAAGTAGGCCAAACACATCCATTTGTTAAGAAACTGTTTTTACAAAAGTTAGGTCATGCAACTACAACTTTTCCAAAAAGTAGTTTATGAAAAAACTCCTTTTAAGAAGTAAAAACTCTTTCACATAAACTTGGCCAAACAGCACCTTAATTCGGTTTTGATTAGGATGTCGCAATTTTATTTTTTGGAGGACGACAAAATGAAATTTTTTTAGATTAGTGTTGATGATATAAGCGAGGAGATTCAAAGTTGCTGTTTTTTTAATTAAAATTGATTATTATATTACTAAAATGGATATACAGTCGAAAAATGGGTCGACACTTATAAAAGCGTCGATCATAAAGCGTCGAAAAAGTAAGGGAATTGTAGTAGTAAGCCGGACTGCCTTTGCCAAACTCAATGGGAGAGAGTGAAGAAAAGGGCAGAAGAGAATCCCGAATTTGCTAAAGCATCTCGAATAAATAAGGCAAATAGAAGGTTGGGATCAAAAGATAAGAAAGCATTAGGAACCCACACTCTCGGCCGAAAGAATGCAGTTTCGGCTTTTAAGAAAATGGTAAGTGCATTTTAGTTGAAACACAACTTTATAAAATTTTTTATTGCATTTCATAATTTATTCTTAGTCCATTTCATAACTTAGTTTTATCATAACAAAGCATTAACGATTGTCGATCTTAAAACTATTTCATGTTATGCTTTTTTCAGGGTCCTGAAACCACATTGTACCAGCTCATGTAGAAGTCTAAGAAAGACAAGCACGATAACTGGATTAAGCCTCGAGCAGCAGAGACCGATGTAAGTTTTTTTAATCGATTTAATTAGAAAAAATGATTTGTACGGCCACGCGTCATGTCAATAGAGGCTTTGATCGAAAGTTATTTTATAGATTAGTATAGTTTTATTCCATTTAATTTCTAACTAGCACGTTTTCCTCATTTATTGCCTTTTCAGGCTAGGTACTACGTACTAATGAACCAGCCAATACCCCGGGGAGTGCAACCAGACCCGTATGAGTCGTACTATAATGCCGTTGGAGGCTTTAATCGGAAGTTACGCGTGTTCGGTACTGGGTCAGCGGCACCAGAGTTGTACACATCTCCCGCTAATAGAATCGCTTGTCAATCAGTTTCTTCTTACTCACCTAGTTTGATTTCTCGAGTCGCAATTGAAAATAATCAATTGCGAGAGAAAATAGGTAGGGTGGATATGGAACTGATGACCCAAAAGCACAAAGGAGATATCATGGAGGCGTTCTTGGCTGAGAAGTTTGGATGGACTCCCCCGACCCTACGTGCTCAGGTGGCTCGACTCCAAGTCATAGAGACGACTTCACGGATGACGGCGATCCATTTAGTAGTTAACACGTCACCTTGATTAGGTAAAATAGTTTCTTAAGTAGAAAAGAAAACTTAAAACTTTGTAAATTAGAATGTTATATTAGATTTTATGAAGTTTATGTATAAAAGACAACCTTTATCTCTATGGTTTAGTGTTAGTATGAAACATGTTGTTGATTGGTTTCCGCGTTGCGGTCGACTTTGAAATTGATTCCCGCTTTGCGGTCGACAGGTTTGTATGATATATTGCAGGTTTTAGAGTTACTGAAACAATACTACGTGTATTATGGCCAGCAGCAAATCTGCTGGTTTTTTTAAAAATGTTGAATATCCATGTGATGGATGGTGGGATTCATTAATCTCATTAGTATACATATTCATATATGAATTAATTTATTTATTCATAAAATAAATACAAGATCTTATGCATGCATACATAAAACCAGTATAAGAATT
Source organism: Silene latifolia (assembly GCF_048544455.1). Lineage (NCBI taxonomy): Eukaryota > Viridiplantae > Streptophyta > Magnoliopsida > Caryophyllales > Caryophyllaceae > Silene > Silene latifolia. Next base: position 252,676,670 of record NC_133538.1, on the reverse strand, counting down.
GCATACTCGTTTTCCTTTGTAATGTATACATTTGCATTACAAAACTTTCAGAGTACGTGTCTAGATCCAATCTAGACATAGGCCCTCTAGCCTTAGAATAGCTCCCACTGTTTGCACAGTGTGCGGACTCATCCTTCTTGCACATCTCACGATTGCAAGTGTACTCAATTTCCGTTGTAAATATCTCTCATTGTTCTTTAGTGCCTAGAACGATTCTAGCAAATCTATTTCTTAAATAACATAGCTACAATGGTTGCTTATCCATCTTCACGTGTTTTGAATATGGTTTTGTCTGAAACCTTTCGTAATCTCAATTGTCATTTGTGTAACACCCTTACACAAATTAGTTAATTGCATCAAAAACACTTAACTTTCCATCCTTAATGCTTCCTCAAGCACTTAAGAATAATCTATATGGGTACTTGGTAACTATTACTTAAATTCGATTTTGAAACAATTCATCATACTCAAAGTATATGAAGTGTTATACATCATTACTCATTTAATTAATCCGGCATCGGAAGCAAAAGGAATCAATCAAATATGTTCAACATGATTGAACTAGTCATGAATCTTATCAACATAGGACTTCTTATTTGACGCTAATATCATGTGGATTGATCTCCATAAATCCGGATATTGAAGATGTATTATAATATGATCAAATCATTCCCGATGATCAATATGTCATCCACATATAAGACTAATTTAAAATTTCCGTAACTCCCACTAAACTTCATGTATAAACACAACTTCTCAACCTATTGAGAAAATTTTATCACGTGATTAAAATGTTGATTCCAACTCATTGATGTCCTACTTAAGACAATCTCTTAAGTTGCACATTATTTTAGGATTGCAAGAATCTACAAAACTCATGACATGTATTGAATACATTTCTTCTAATTGAAGAAGTGGGTTTTAGATTCACTCGCTATATATCATCATAATTAAATACAATCCCTAAGAAGATCTGAATAGTTCAAAACACTTTGCAACTAATCAAGCTTTGATATCTCTCTTTGATTTCCAACAATTCCACTTGGAATTTATTTCGGATTTTCATGGCTCTAAGCCTTGTAATGAGTTGTGAGATAGTAATAGGACAAGAGAATTGGTGACGTACACTTGTCGAGGAAATTGGGAGATTGTTGGAGTGTCCCCGACAATAATGCGATCACAGTTGTCGATCATGATGATCACATATTTAAATCTCATTTTTAGAATATGTAAGGGATGATTCATTTTATAGTCAACTGATCAACATTAATCGGTAACGATTGGCTTGCTAGAGTTTGGCGTTACTGTCGTGGGACGGTGGTCGTCAGTTGATCTCTTAAGGTCACACCTAAAGGATGATGTCCTTATTTGTAAAGTTGATTAATTGTATGACGATACAAGTTGATCAATTCCTTAAAATTGAACAGTTCAAATTGTGAGAGAGAATATTATTTCTTATTTTAATGAGATTAAATAAGATTTATTTTAGTAATAAAAATGCTTTATTACTAAAATTGTTTATTGTTTGAGAAACAATAGAGATAAGAATGATTGATTAATTATAATTATAAGATGTTGTGAATTATAATTATATGACCCATTTTATTTATGTGATCAAGTATCACTAGTCAATTTGTTGTATGTAATTTAAGTAATTTATAAAATGATATTTATGTGATAAATACGCATTAAATAAATTAATAACATGTAACATACTACATGTGACATATTGTGTGACAAATGACAAATTGACAAAATAAAATGGTAGTCCATTTTATGTATATGGACCAAAAATGGTGGAGGAAAGTAGGAGTTAGTGGGTTGTTTGTTTATTGGGACTAAATAAACAATATGATTACCTAGCCTAATAGGTATGCATACCTATCACATGGAATAGAACAATTGTGATAATAGATGTGCATAGGTCCCCTAATAGACTCCCTACCCACCGGTTTTCCATGCCCCTTTTTAGATGAGAATTTGTTCTCTTATCACTCATTCATTATTCATATGCAAAATGAACATGCAAACTCTCTCATATTTTGTTCATCTTTCTCCAAAATTAGAGAAATCATGATCAAATTGTTCAAATAAAATTACTAATATTATTAGTGTAATATATGAGTATTAGTAATCAATTTTAAGGTAAACGACTAAACAAATATCTAGCACATATTATTTAGTAGAGATAAGGGATAATCTTGGGTGCAATCAAGAGGAGTGGCTTCTATACTTGAAGTCTTTGAAGGATCATCCTATTACTCATCATAGCTCAAGAACAAGTGAAGATAGGAGACCTTACTTGTGCCCATAAACCGAAATATTCAATGTAAGGAACCAGTTTTCCTCTACACTTATTTATATGTTTTGCATGCATAACGTCCTTAAGTTTTTATGATTAAAACTTTAAACTAAAATATGTGATATGTAAAAAATGATTTCCATCAATGGATTAGCCGTGACAAATCCGTCAGACAAAATTCCCACTTGTGAAGGATTGCACGTCGCATATGTTTGAATTTGTGACGAATTGTCCATCACAAGGGAGAATTTTGTGACGGGTTATCCGTCACAAGTACTCATTTTGTTACGGCCAAAAAGCTGTCATGTGGTAAAGAGGATGTGACGGATTATCCGTCAAAAATCTGTCCAAGCACCATTTGTGACGGACTTTCCATCAAAATTCCACTTTTTGTGACCATTAACAATGACGGTCGTTTGTGACAGGCAATCCGTCACAAACCCGCTTTCTGTTATGGGAAAGGCAATGTAGTGACGGATTCGTCCGTCACTATACCTAGTATACCTAGTAGTGTGACACCCTAGTGTTTTTTCTTATATTGTTTACATCTCCATTTTACTACCTTCTTTAGTTTTCATTTATTTGTTACTTCTTGTAGTAGTTTTGAAAACGATCATAACCTCAATTCGTGACATAAGACATGGCTAATTATGAATGATAAGTCTTTTGAACAAACCGTCTTTGCGTAGATAATAATAATATAATAAAATAGAAAATGAAGAGATAGAGTGAGAAAGTGAGGAAATAGAAAAACCCTAAAACTCAACACAAAAACCCTAAAAATGACAATCGATTGTTCCAATGTTGAACAATTCCCTCCTATAGTCTCTAGTTTATCAAATCAAAAAATCACAAAAACACTAATGAATGATGCATCGTCTTCCTTGGGTGCGCTTGGTCCGACAGTGGTGGTGGGTGGTCCTAGAAGTGTTGATATACAGAAAACAAAGAATGTTAATGAGGTGGTTGGGATCTAGCCCTACGAGCTGGAGGCGATTATTCCGGGGGATCAGGAATGGGTCTTTCAGCTTAGGCGAAAGGGCAAGCATTAATTGAATGTGATAGAAGAGGAACCTTCTGATTTGTCGCGCTTTACTAAAGATGATGTGAAGGATGAGCTTGGGTACTGGAAGAACTCAGTGTATTGCTTTATTTGGGTGTCAACCCTCCAATTGAACTGGTAGATGGGTTCATTTAGCATATGTGGGCTCATCTCCCTATTGACAAGGTCTGTTTCCTTCCCAATAGGGTGTTTCTGGTTCGATTCACCAATAGTGCTGCCAAAGATAGGGTCTTGCATCAGGGGCACTTCTTATTTAACAATAAACTATTTATTGTTCGACCTTGGAGTGTTGGAGTTGAGTTGGTAAAGGAAGAAGTTAAAGATGTTCCAGTGTGGGTTAGGTTATTGCATCTGCCATTGAAGTTTTGGGGTAAGTGCTTACCTAAAATAGCTGGATTGTTAGGTAAATTCGTTCAATGTGATTCTGGTACTAAGGATAAGACCAGATTAGGGTTCGCTCGTGTCATGGTAGAAGTGCCTTTTGGTAGAGCTATCCCAGAGATAGTCAAATTTATGGATGAAGATGGTGTTGTGGTTACTGCTAAGGTGGAATTTGAGTGGAAACTGATTCTCTACAAACAATGCAAAGGAATTGGGCATGAGACTGCCAAGTGTAGAAAGCCTAAGAAACCATCAAACCAGAAGGAGAGTGTTCCAAAAGATAGAGCTCTGAAAAGTTTGGTAATGCTACTTTCTTGGAGTCTCTGAATACTGTAACTCCTAAAGTAGGCATTGGTATAATTGGTTGTATAGTACCTCCCTCTTAGGGTAACACTTAACATTGGATTTTGGAACATCAGGTGATTCAATAGCCAAGCTAAATAAAATAGTATTAAATGGTTTACGAAACATCACCAGCTTGGCTTATTTGGTCTTCTTGAGACAAAGGTAAAACCTTTGTCTCTAAATAGTGTAAAAAATAGTCTTTGTGCTAATTGGTGTATCTCTACTAATACTTCTTTTCATAGGGGGGGGGGGGGGTAGAATTTCGGTGTTATGGAACCCCTCTATGTATAGTGTGCAGTTTATGGATTATAGTGCTCAGGTTAATTACATGGAGGTTAAAGATCTAGGCACTGGCTATGAATTTTTTGTTACTATGGTCTATGCTTTTAATGATGTCAAGGGTAGACAGGTGCTATGGGCTAAATTGTGTGCTTTCAGGAAATATATTAAGGGGCCTTGGGTTACTTGTGGGGATTTTAGTACAGTTTTGGTTCCTTCTGAGAGATTGGGGGGCAACTCTACCTTTGAGGAGATGGATGATTTTCAAAAATGTGTTAATGAATGTGGAGTTATTGATTGCCCTACTATTGGTTCATTGTATACTTGGACCAATAAACAGGAGCCTGCCTCAAGAGTTTTCAGTAGACTTGATAGAATGTTGGTGAATAATGCTTAGTTGCAGGATAATGGTTTAGTGTATGCTCACTTCTATAATGAAGGGGTTTTTTACCATACCCCACGTGTGGTTGAGGAGCAGTATAATATAGGGAAGCCAAGGAGAAGCTGTAAGTACTATAATATATGGAGTCATGCTGAGGAGTTTAAAGAGTGTGTTGGTCAGGTGTGGGGAAGGAATTGGAATGGCACTCTGATGTTTAACTTGGTTAAGAAGTTGAAATGCCTCAAATGACGTTTGAAACAATTGAATAAAGCAAATTTTGATTATATTGTAAATAATACTGCTAGGGCTAAAATGAATGTAGAGTATATTCAAACTAAGATTAGGGAGGATCCCCTCAATTCTGTGATCTTTTATCAAAAGATTGAAGCCACTACTAGTGTCAGATTCCTGGATAAAGCTTGTACCGATTTTTTGTTACAAAAGTCAAAAGATATTTGGGTGGATAAGGGAGATGACAATACTAAGTATTTTCATACCATATTTAAAGGAAGACAAATTAGGAAAAAAGTAATTAAAATTGAGGATACCAATGGGATTAGCTGTGAGGAGCCTCACCTAATTCAGGATGCTTTTCTGAAATTTTATACCTCTAATGGGTACCTCAGTTGAAGTGTTGAAAATAAGTCATACATTAGTGGGGATGGGGAAGAAATGTACTGCTGATAACCATTCTATTTTGCTCCTACCTGTTACTAATGATAAAATTAAGAGGGTGATGTTCTGTATTCCTAGTCATAAGGCTGCTGGGCCCGATGGCTATTCTAGTGCCTTCTTTAAGGATGCATGGGATGTTGTGGGTGAGTCTGTATGTAATACTATTAAATATTTTTTTTATTCAGGTAAACTTCTGAAGCAAGTGAATTATACTCTCATTGCTCTCATCCCTAAATGTGCTTTACCTTTAAATGTGACTCACTTCAGACCAATCTCCTATTGCAATATAATTTATAAGTGTATATCAAAGCTGCTGTGTAACAGAATGTCTGAGGTGTTGCCTGGTGTGATTAGTTCTAATCAAAGGGACTTTATAAAAGGCAGAAGTATTGTTAAAAATATCCTTATATGCCAGGACATAGTTAGGTTATACAATAGGAAATCAGTCTCTCCTAGAATCCTGCTGAAGGTTGACCGGAAGAAAGCTTATGAGTGTGTTACAACTGCCAGTTACTCCTTAGTATTGAATGGTGATATTTTTGGGTTTTTCTAAAGGGAAAAAAGGTCTGAGAAAAGGGGAACCTTTGTCTCCTATTTTGTTTACTATTTCCATGGAGTACTTGAGGAGGGTTATGACATATGTCACTGAAAATATTGGACTAATATCACCCTATGTGTGGCAAACTGAAGTTATCACATTTATTGTTTGCTGATGACCTCTTATTGTTTAGTTAGGGTGATGTGGGTTCTATTATGGTGCTTCTAAGAGCTTTTACTACCTTTTAACACTTCAAGAGTTAAGAGTAAAGTTGTCGCACATCGGAAAATATAGAACTTGTGATATGTTTATAAGAGGTTCTACCCACCACTCTAGTAACAATGCCTTGTACTTTTGGGTTTAAGTGAGGGCAAATATGGGCCCAAAAGTACACATCCCATCTTATTGGGGTTGTGTTATAACTGTGGGAGGTCGGGTTGTTATAAATGGTATCAGAGAAATCCTGCGACCGTGTGGTGAGCCTATCGTAAGGAGTGCTCGGGTCACCCACCTAGCGGGGGAGGATTCTGGTTTGGTTGCGGTCAAGTTTGAGGCACAATGAGGATGTTGTGTTCTTTAAGTGGGGGAGTTTATAACACCTCAGAAGTTAAGAGTAAAGTTGTCTCACATCGGGAAAATATGGAGTTTGTGATATATTTATAAGAGGTACTACCCACCACTCTAGTAACAAGGCCTTGTACTTTGGGCTTAAGTGAGGAAAAATATAGGCCCAAAGGTACACATCCAATCTTATTGGGGTTGTGTTACGACGGTGGCGGGTCGGGTTGTTATATACATTTTCAGGGGCTTATGGTCTACATGTGACTCCTTCAAAAACTAGTACTTACTTCATTGGGGTGCCTGGCTGGGTGAAGGAGGATATTTTGCAAGTTGCAGGCACTAGTAGAGAAATGACCTTTGGCTACGGTTAAAAATGACTTTTGGTTACGGTTCCTCAACCGTAGTAAATCAAGGCGTTGCCTTAGATCAAGGCGTTGCCTTATCCGGGTGATTAACGAGCTCAGAGGATAAGCTTGGAGCAGCTTTCTCAACAGGCAGATTACAATCAATAGGCTTGTTAAAAACCACAGAAGATAAAGGCAACACATCACTTTTGGTCCCGTCGTCCATAGTGGTCATAGAACCGGCCCTCAAACCTTTTCTCCTTTTTCGTCTTTTTCTTTTTTTCTTATGGGAAGTGACTGAGCATGTATCAGGCTCCTTGATACATGGTTTAAGAACTCGAATTTTCAGAATTGACAAATGTGATTTCTGGAAAAAACTCGCTTTCTTACCATCAAGGAGTTTTTTATAAGTACCCGCATAAATTTTTAGCACGGAGTGTCCTCCCCCTTTTTTCCTAAACTGAAACATTTTCTTTTCCACACCATGGGAATCCCCGATCAAATCACTGTTAGGGTCATTCTCATCCAGAGAATTAACCATAGCACAACCATTAAAGTTACAAGAGACCTCACTTGTAGTAGGCGAAACATCAATAATACAAGATTGTAACTACTATACTCAGAAGCTAATTTACAATTAAAACCGTATCCATTACACGAATAACAATTTGCAGGATAAATTAAAGATGGTTACAATTTATCAAATATACCTTTTGAAGAGCGCCATTTTTTAACCCAAACTTATGTAGTTCTGCCTATGACATACCAAATATTAGAAGGGCATTTCAGAATAATATCTACAGAATGGCCGCAACCAGTGGCATTTATGAACAAGTAACTTCTCTTGAGGTTCTTTCAAGTTTTGCAATTCATCAAGCATGGGAAAAAACTTAAACTTTATTGCAAAAGGGACTTTAAATGTTACATCTCACAACACAATACAGACAATAAAAAAGTAGCTACATTTCAGGCGAGACTGCGAAAGAGTGTTCTTGAAAAAATTGGTCATGCAACCATAAAGTTCAGCACAAGTCCACCATCACCATTGATATTAACTTTGTATATGCCGGTAAACAGAGCAATCCAATATTATTCAGCTCCTAAGTGAGAATATTTATTTTTTAGAAAAGAGTGAAACGGTAGTGTATCTCCACAAAGTCGCTATTATAAGCACCATGAAATTTCGCAAAACACCTTTCAGGCATCACATTTCATTTTTCTGATGGTGTATTTCTTTCGGGCCTAAATGAGCACACTGCTAATTTTCATGCCAATCCCACTATCACATTCTGATAAAGGTACAATTCTTTTCTGAGATCCTATAGTATTAGACCCTTATCCACCAGAAACAGCTACCTACAGGCGTTTCGCTGCCTCTGATACTATCCTATTTGTTAGAAAATGTTCATATATAACGACTATAGGAGACTATTCATACCCGTCGTTGTGAGTACCAAAGATAAAATTTATAATTCCTATTAAGACTAACCTAGGCTAGTGGTAACAGGGTCGAACCACAAGGAGGCAGATGTAAATTTTAGTTGATTTATGTTCAATCTGAGGTAACTATTATGGGGGTTGAATTGAATTGGTTTACAACTAAAAGTGAATAAAGATAATAAACTAAATAAACGATTTAAACAGATAAAAGAAGGGTACTAGGATGGTCGGTTCATTATAGCTTCTAAGGCAAAGAAACTAAGTCTGTCCTCAATCAAACACGGGTAAGGCGGGAGATAAAGAGGTCCTCTCGGTCCACCCTTAACAAATAGCATCTTTCGATCTCGCTATAGGTCCCTAACGTCACTAATACTAAATTTCATCCTGAAAAGTGACTAACGGTCTAAACTATACCTATCTTTCGATCTTAACACAGTTTAGTCGATTTAGTTGATGGTCAAATAACTTTCCCTATCTTTCGATCTAATGGGTCAGTTATAAAATAGGTATCTAACTGGTCGCATGCATTCGATTTGTTAAATACAACATTAAAACAACTAAAACGAATATAAAACCCTACGAGGTCAGTCGATCGACCTACAATGTCAGTCGATCGACCAACACACGAGACAGTCCGTGTATGATCTATTGCCGCCTATGCCATAAATCGCCTACATCCTAGCACTATAGAATTAGCTAGTCATGCTAAGGGTAAAAACAACAATAAAACTAATAACGATTACTGAATTAATGCTTAAAATAGATAACAAATAGCGATAATGCGATAATTGGCTTTGGGATACTAACTAGCAAATCTATACTAATGATGAAAATAAAGCAATAAACTGTAATTAGGGCAGAAAGAATACCGAGATTCAGAGGAAAGATTAAGAACAAGAACAGAAATCCAATGCTAAAATGATGTTCCAAACCCTAATTACTCGAATGAACAAAAACTGAAGGTTACTGTATGAAAATTAGATAAAAATTCAGATCCCTAAACTGAAAGTTTGTGTTACGTTATATAGCAAGCAAGCGTAACAATTATTCCAAAACCTAAACTTCACGGGCTTCAAGATTCACGGTCTTTTAATTCACGTCTGGAATAGCAATCTAGTCGATCGACTGATAGGACTGGTCGATCGACCGCTCCTCAGCAAACAGTAGCTTCTGGAACCCGAACATTGGTCGATCGACTGAGGGTGATGGTCGATCGACTACTTGAGCTGCTACTTGACTTCTTAAAACACGTGGACTTGTCTTTTGGGCCTTGGAGTGCGCACCGAGCTCGTTCCTTAAGCAAATACTTCTCGTCACATGCAATGCAGGATACTCGGGGATGGATTTAGCTTGATTTCCGCTGGATTCTTCACATTTCTGCAATAATGTACAAAATGCGGAAGTAGACGGAAATAGGGAGAAATGCAGCATAAACTACATGAATGAGCTCTGAAATGCGTGTAAAAAGGGATGCAAAACATCATATAAAAGACACGCAACAAACTTCCCCAAACCAAACTCTTGCTTGTCCCCAAGCAAGAACTAGACTCGATCTAATGACCTAATGGAACGAGTTCAATCTCAGAGCGAAATGCAAACTGTTAAGCCTAAACCAATTTAATGCACAACCAACAATCAATTAGTAATGTGAATCATGCAAACGAGTTATGGAGTCGTCAAAGACATGCTGAACCGCCAACTGTAGAGACTTATCAATTTGGACTCTCACGGGTCGCTCAAACCACTCAATAGATATAGGTGAATATATGTAAGATAGAAAGAATTAATTTTGTAGTGACTCTCACCTAACTACGACCTATGAAAACATGCCAGCAATAGAATATGAAAATGATCTCTATGACCGTACATGTGCATTCCAACCAAACAGATGACCAATGACACACGCCGAGGTATATATGGGATATGTGAGGTATGGGTAAGAAGAGGCAAATCAGTTTATGGTAAAGTGGAGGTACAGGTGATCAAGCTAGTACCAAAACGGAACCAAGTGGCAACATCTAACTTCTTGCTCATAAACAAACGAAGCGGTGCTATATCAAGCACAAATCTCACAGTCTCCAAAATACTAAATCAATAAACTCCCCATAAGATATAAATGAATCATGGGAGCAAAAATCGCCAAAAGATAAGGATTGAATTATGCGAACTGACTTTTTTCTTTTCTCTTTCTTTCGAACTTCAGTCGATCGGCTATATTGGGCAGTCGATCGACTGCTATGAACAGTACATAACTCTTTTTTCTTCTTTTTCGAATTTTTTTCATCTTTTTTTTTCTTTTTTTTTTCTATTTCTTTACTTCATCTTCCAACATTCATCTCAACCGAGCATATGCCACCAAAAATGGGTAACAATCCCAAGGACACAGACTACTAGCTTGACAGAGGACAGGCTAAATGTAGGATGTAGTAAATGGGACAAAAAGGATATTTTTGGCAGTGTTGAGCTTATGGGCAAAATGAATAAGGGAAACCTCTACCACATGTGTCGACAACCACAAACCGAATGCATACAGGTATTAAGTAGATCAAATTCATACTTATGCAAATTAAGGAAACATGTCTCATAAGGAGTACTACTCACTTTCCTACATAAACCGGTCATGAATGACACCAGTTATGGGCTCTAAATCTCAGAAAGTATAAGTAGTTTGCCAATTATTAAAGTCAAGTCTCAAATCCAGCAAGAAATTTAACGAAAACTCGTAGATATGCATAAGTGATTCTACTAATAACATGTTAATCTAGCAAGGCTCAGGCAAAACAGATGCAAATGCAAAATCATCATGGAAATACTACCGTTCCGACTCGACCTATATGCTAAAATAGACGTGCATTTTATGGGAATTTATGAAATTTTTCAATTTTTTTAAATTTTGATGTGTATAAGAGAAATGAAATGAAACAATGCAAAACAAAATGTAAACGTGAATGCAAGCAAATGATATGCGACGCAAAACCCTTCCCCAAACCAAATCGCACAATGTCCCCATTGTGCAAAAATCATGTAATGAAGAAAAGAGAAATGGGAATTTGCGAGAAATGAAATAAAAATATGACATAAAGTAAACGCAAGGAACTCACAAGACTTTAAGCGCAGCAAAGGAAACCTCCCCAAACTAGCGTGAGCTAGGAGGTTTCAGTAGCCAGCAGTGCTACCAATAAGTACCTGGAAGACAGACAAAAACCACGCATAAAATCGAGAAAACAATTTTGGAAACGGTAAAATTGTGCACAAATGAGAAAATAGAAGAAATAAAAAAATTTGACGGAAAATAAAGTGGATTAGAAAAATCCCTTAAGTCCGCAAATCGACCAAACACAGCAGGGGAGAGGTCGTGATCAGGTACAGCAGTGTCTACGGTCGATCGACCTATAGGGGCAGTCGATCGACTAGATGAACAGGAACAGAAGCTCCTGGAAAGCGCAACTCAGTCGATCGACCATGATGGCCAGTCGATCGACTGAAAGTACTGCTGTACTCCTTATTTCTTCCTATTTGCTCGATGATTTGAGCTTACAAGCTCTGAATACCTGCAGGTACACAATAATACGCGCCCAAAATTGCGCAGAACCCAGAATAAAGTCTAAAGTACTTAAAAATCCTAAAAAAAACAAAATAAAATGCGAAGTTTTCGCGCACACAAAAAGCAATGAAAATTGTTCGAAAGCAATAAAATGAAGTTTATAACGAGCTTGATCAACTAATAGTTGATCAAGAAGGACCACGGTATAGCCTATTTCGTCGGCTCCTGGCTACTAGAGGTAGCCTCAATGGTGCGCATCTTAACAGTTGCACCCTTCTCAGCTTCAATAGTCGGAGAGCTCAATGGATCAACTTCGTCATCTCCCCAATCAAGGACTCCCTTGGAATCTTCGGAATCCAAATCATCCCATCTCACCTTGGCTGGCTCATCTTCCACTTCCTCATCAATCCCATAGCTTAGGCAACCAAGACCTCCTCTTTGAATGATCGGCTTCTTTACAGCTGGCACAACTTGTAGCACTTCCTTCCCCAAACCAGCTCCTGCATTATCTAAAACAACAGATTCTTCCTCCTTCTTGCTCCCAATCTGGGGCGGAGGGGTTAACACAGCAGTAGTAATAGGGACAGGCAATTCAGGAAGCACAAAGTACGATTTCTTTTCAGAAACCGTGTTACAAGTAACAGGCCACATGGGGTCCTTCTTTTTAGCAGGTTGGGCAAAAATGATAGAATGTTTCCCAACTTTGAAGGTCAAAGTTCCAGAGCCTACACCAATAACTGCACCAGCAGTGTGCAGAAATGGCCTACCTAGGATGATCGGCATATGGGCATCCTCAGGCATGTCAAGGACAACAAAGTCAACAGGGAAGAAAAAGTTCCCTATTTGGACGGGTATGTCCTCTAGGACTCCTATAGGCTCGACCGCAGATCGGTCGGCCATCTGAACTGTCATGTCTGTGATAGCAAACCGGGTCAGCTTAAGCTTCCTAGCTAGACTTAAGGGCATGACGCTTATGCTAGCCCCTAAGTCACACAATGCCTTCTCAATTGAGAAGGTACCTATGTTGCAAGGAACAGAAAAACTGCCCGGGTCCTCTAACTTAAGGGGTGCAGTGTGAGACAGATAAGAACAAGACTCCTGAGTAAGTGCGACGACAAGTGCAATCGTTTCAAGTGATCGCTTTTTGGACAAAAGTTGTTTCATAAATTTAGTATAAGCGGGTACTTGGTTAACTAACTCGAGAAAAGGAACCTGTACATTCAGACTACGGATAAATTTTTCAAATTTGCTGAAAGATACCTGTTCCTTGGTCGGCACTAGCCTCTCCGGGTAAGGGGCTGTAAGAAATACCTTAGCCCTCTCCTCCAATTCACGCGCACCGGCATCCTTGGACTTAGGCTGAAAGTTCGTCACCTTCTCTTTGTTGAAGCTAGATCCCTCCTCAGACCGTCTCAAATGAGAACCATTGACCGTCATTGGGTCGAACTTCGGGACCGGATCGACCCATCAACACTCGGGTCTGGTCCTAACACCTTCGGGACTGTGGTACCCCGAAACAAGTGGTCTCGCAGATTATTTGGCATTAAAGGATGAAATTCCTCAGCATCAGCAGCGATCTCAGTCGATCGACCACTGTCCTCAGTCGATCGACTGAGATGTACAGTTCCAGAAGCTCCTGTAACTCGTGCTTCAGTCGATCGACTAGGTATATCAGTCGATCGACTGCAATACCTGGCAGACGCCTTTTTCTTTGATTTGTTCGTTGAAGCTTTCTCTTGACTTGTTTCCGGCTCATCTTTTTCAACAGTGTCCTCGACCATGGCAGGACCATCAAGGGTGGACCCGCTTCTCAAAGTGATGGCATTTAGGGTCTCCTTTTGTTCAGGTTGAGTCGGTAAGTGTCCGGGAGCTCGAGTGTTACTTTTGCTAGCCAATTGAGCAATTTGGCTCTCTAGTAGCTTCATCCCGGCCTCTCTTGCTTGGGACTCCTTTAGCAACAAGTTCTTCAGCTCGGAGAATTCAGAATTCTGTGATTATTGCTGCTGCGGCACATAGGGAGGTTTCTGATATTGTTGTTGCTTTTCATGAGGGGGTATATAAGGCTGTTGCTGCGGCAGAGCTTGAGTTAGGTTAAGGACATTTTGGCTCCTCCAACTCAAGTTCGGATGGGTATTCGGCTCATAGTAGGTGTTGGTCTGCCTATAGTGTGGAAAGGCAGCACAAGATTCAAAGGGACTAGGGCAGTTTTTCGAGACATGGCCCTCACCTCCACACCTTTCACAGACGAAAGGACCGTCTGACACAGCATTGACTTTGTACATCCCACCTTTAGAAGCTCCTCCTAGCTCATACTTGTCAAATCTCGCAGTAAGAGCCTCAAGCGCAGCGACATAGGAGGATTCAGCAGCTCTCCTCTGGTTCCCTCTAGAATTTCCATACTCGGCCTTGTGGGTAGCTAGATCGTCAATGATCTTCCACCCCTTGGTTGCTCCCAAATTTTCAGCGAATCTTCCATTGGCTGCAGCATCCAAAATGGCCCTCTGATCGTCGTACAACCCATTGTAGAAATGATTGCACAAACTCCACTTTTCGAACCCATGGTGCGGTATGGTTCCCACCAACTTCTTGAATCGGACCCATGCTTCATGGAAATTCTCATCTGGCCCTTGTTTAAAGCCCGTGATTTGAGCTCTAATAGCGATCGTCCTTGAAGCAGAAAAGTACTTCTTGTAGAACACTAATGCCAATGAATTCCAATCGGTAATCCCATAAACGGCTCGGTCCAGATCTCTATACCACTCCCTTGCAGCGTCACGAAGGGAGAAGATGAACATGGTCTCCTTGATCTGGTCTTGGGTCACACCGGCTAGTGGGGGAATGGAGCAGCAGTAATTAATAAAGGTCTCCATGTGTTTAGCTACATCCTCATTCGCAGCTCCCCCAAACTGGTTTCTCTCAACCATGTTGATGTAAGAAGGCTTTGGTTCGAACTTCCTGGCATCTCCTGGTAGTTCGAACCCCTTGTATAAGTTTTCAGCTGTCGGCTCAGAATGACTAGCTATACTCGCTTCCTCGGCCATGACTGGAATTTCAGGAGAAGTAACTGTCTCGGCTGAAGAAGTGGAAACGGGTGAAGACTGTGGATCTTCTTCGAACAGATTGTGCTCGTAATAGCTTGACAGAGTACTCAGCTCTTCCTCTGTCGGTAGTACTCTTTGTGTTCGTCTCAACTTGCGCAAGGATTTCTCTATCTCAGGGTCAAATGGCACTAGTTCACCACCCTGTGACCTGCGCATAAGAAGAAACTACAAAAAGAATATAAGAAAAGTTTAAGGAACAGAAGTCCCTTAAACTAAGAAAGACTAAAAATAAAAACAACTAAAATTAGGACTATTGCCTCCCCGGCAACGGCGCCAAAATTTGATACCCGTCGTTGTGAGTACCAAAGATAAAATTTATAATTCCTATTAAGACTAACCTAGGCTAGTGGTAACAGGGTCGAACCACAAGGAGGCAGATGTAAATTTTAGTTGATTTATGTTCAATCTGAGGTAACTATTGTGGGGGTTGAATTGAATTGGTCTACAACTAAAAGTGAATAAATATAATAAACTAAATAAACGATTTAAACAGATAAAAGAAGGGTACTAGGATGGTCGAGTTCATTATAGCTTCTAAGCAAAGAAACTAAGTCGGTCGAATCAAACACGGGTAAGGCGGGAGATAAAGAGGTCCTCTCGGTCCACCCTTAACAAATAGCATCTTTCGATCTCGCTATAGGTCCCTAACGTCACTAATACTAACTTTCATCCTGAAAAGTGACTAACGGTCTAAACTATACCTATCTTTCGATCTTAACACAGTTTAGTCGATTTAGTTGATGGTCAAATATCTTTCCCTATCTTTCGATCTAATGGGTCAGTCATAAAATAGGTATCTAACTGGTCGCATGTATTCGATTTGTTAAATACAACATTAAAACAACTAAAACGAATATAAAACCCTACGAGGTCAGTTGATCGACCTACAATGTCAGTCGATCGACCAACACGCGAGACAGTCCGTGTATGATCTATTGCCGCCTATGCCATAAATCGCCTACATCCTAGCACTATAGAATTAGCTACTCATGCTAAAGGTAAAAAGAACAACAAAACTAATAACGATTACTGAATTCATGCTTAAAGTAGATAACAAATAGCGATAATGTGATAATTGGCTTTGGGATACTAACTAGCGAATCTATACTAATGATGAAAATAAAGCAATAAACTGTAATTAGGGCAGAAAGAATACCGAGATTCAGAGGAAAGATTAAGAACAAGAACAGAAATCCAATGCTAAAACGATGTTCCAAACCCTAATTACTCGAATGAACAAAAACTGAAGGTTACTGTATGAAACTAAGATAAAAATTCAGATCCCTAAACTGAAAGTTTGTGGTACGTTATATAGCAAGCAAGCGTAACAATTATTCCAAAACCTAAACTTCACGGGCTTCAAGATTCACGGTCTTTTAATTCACGTCTGGAATGGCAATCTGGTCGATCGACTGATAGGACTGGTCGATCGACCGCTCCTCAGCAAACAGTAGCTTCTGGAACCCGAACATTGGTCGATCGACTGAGGGTGATGGTCGATCGACTACTTGAGCTGCTACTTGACTTCTTAAAACACGTGGACTTGTCTTTTGAGCCTTGGAGTGCGCACCGAGCTCGTTCCTTAAGCAAATACTTCTCGTCACATGCAATGCAGGATACTCGGGGACGGATTTAGCTTGATTTCCGCTGGATTCTTCACATTTCTGCAATAATGTACAAAATGCGGAAGTAGACGGAAATAGGGAGAAATGCAGCATAAACTACATGAATGAGCTCTGAAATGCGTGTAAAAAGGGATGCAAAACATCATATAAAAGACACGCATCAACTATCATTTATCTAAAAGTGACACTCTAATGACTGCAATAAATCAGGGAAATTTAGCCAAATGAACTGAAGTTTCAACAGCACATAAATATGGTATAGTACTATGGTTAAAAATAATTCAATGTGTGTACACTGAGTTTACCTTCTAAAGGAGTTCCAATTATCAGAGCAGAATGTCTGAAGCAAACAGCTGCTCCAATTCCAAAAACCCCACAGGATTTACTAGTTAAAGTGGGCTCATTCTTTAAGGTCTCCGATTGCTTTGACATGTAAAACTGAGGAAAGACTCTTGATGACTCGGGCTGACAGCAGAACCAGGTAAGGGCACTGGCGGTAGGCAGTACAACAACCTGTAAATCGTTCACAAAAACTCGTTCATTAACTCCTAGAAGCTGGCCCTTTCAATCAGTTAATCGGCACTCAGGGTGCTCCCCATCCAATCAATCATTTTTTTAACTCAAAAACAATCCCTCAATCCAATATTCCATAAATAACTTGCATTCTTCTGGTTGCTCTGATTAGGTGTAATCCTTACAAGTCAATGGAAGGAAAATAGGTCGAGGGAAACAGCAACAGAGAATGTAACAATTACCTCATAAAGTCTTAAGGGATAAGTAGCAACACTGCAATAAGGGATAAAATTACAATTTCTGTAACCAACTTCCTTAAGGGTAAATATTTCCAGTATCTTAATCGATAACTATTAGGAAACTAAGCACATAGTAAGCAAAGCAAACAACCAAAATCATGGAGTCTTGATTGGCATCGCCAATAGCAATTAGTTGTTATATATTTTGTTAAACTTGACTGAGAACCCAATTAGTGAATCAGCAACAATATGATATGCATATACCTCAAGGAACTTGAAGTTTAACCTTTCTACCGTTCTATCACCGTTAACCTCAAACAAGAATCCAAATTTCAGACTAAGCAATTTCTAGACAATAACATCGTGTTCATAAACATAATTTATTCTCTATCTTATTAAACATATCAATTCACATTGCTCAATCAACACACAAATATACAAGTCAAGGTATAAACTTTACAAGTGAGAGTACCTATGAGAAGACGAAGAGGCAACAAGGCTACTAACAGCCGGATACTTGAGACTACCACTTTCGTTTGAACCTTCCGCCATTTCCTCTGACGACATCCTAAATCAACATAACTTACTAAACCCTAAGAATACAGACGACCTAGCAAATAACAACCCTAACATCTAATCTCATAAATTCATTCAATTAAATTGGTAATGATGAAAAAGGTATTCAATTAACAATAACATGTAGAAATTGTAAATCACTTGTTTTAAACATGAATCAAGATGAAACTCAACAGAAACGATTAAAAAGGGGGAAAACTGCACTCATTTGCAAGAGTCGTGGGGGACTTCAGTGACGACAATCCTAATTCGTAGGTGTTTAACTAATAGAAGTCACTTTTCTGGAAAAATATACCCATGATTAAAAAACTGAATCCCTAACAAAATACCAAGTAATCAAAAACACAGTTTAACCATCCCCAAATTGATTAAGATTCTTAATTGAAAATCCCTAACATGATTAAAATAAACTAAATTCCTAAACCCTAACATGATTTAAAAATTGAATGCAATGATAAATGAGCATAAATAGGGGAATGCAAAGGAATTGCAATGATTTTTTGTAGAAAACAAAAAGGAAAACGCATATCTGAATCGACGATATCGGGTCAGGTAGGTGACGAATTCTGGTAAGGTGGTTTTGAGGAGGCTGACGGTGAACGTCGTTGAAGGCGAATAGGCCGACGGTAGGGTAGTATAGAAGGTTCTTCTCTCTCTCTAGTCTCTTAAATGTCGATGATAATAGTGTTTTTGTTTGGGGAATAGATGATTTGCGATAAGGTTACAAGGAAAAATAGAGATTGGCGCGAGGTTCTATGTTACTCCGTATTATAAAATGGCTACGGTTAATACAGTTGTTGCCTTCGGTATACTTTTGGCTACGGTTCTAGAGGTGGACCGTAGCCCTTTCTTTTTACTTGTATATTTAGCCACGGTTGGTTTCTAATGACCGTAGCCTTTTGTAATAGGCTACGGTTAATTTTAGCGACCGTAGCCTTTTGTACTTGCCTAATGTCATTTTTCTACTAGTGAGGGTTTAATGAAGGGAACTGCCTTTCAAATACTTGGAGGTTTCCACTACTACTGGGAGGTTAAAAAAGGCTCAGTGTCACGTGCTTGTGGAAAAGGTGATCTCCAAAATTACACAATTTGGGAATAAGGCATCTATCTTGTGTAGGGAGACTTATTTTTGTCAATTCAGTGCTTACTACTTTGTACACTTACTGGATGAACATCTTCATTATTCCAAAAGGAGTGGTGAGTAGGTTAAATTCCATTTGCAGGAATTACTTGTGGGATGGTAAAGTTTAGCATCTTAGGGTGCCATTAGTCAGTTGGGACAAGATTTGCTCACCAAAGGAAGAAAGAGGATTGGGTATTAGAAACAGTTATGTTTGGAATACTACTGTAGTTGGAAAGTTGGTTTGGTGGATCTACTTTTGTCCAGATAAGCTTTGGGTTAAATGGGTCAACCAAGTCTATTTAAAAGACAGGGCCTGGGAAGACTATACCCCTGGTGGAGATGTCAGTTGGGGGTGGAAGAATATTTGTAGAGTTAGGGATAAACTGGTTCCAGGTTACTTGCAAGGGCAGTTGATGTTGGATTCGAGAGATTATACTGTTAGCAGTGGCTATCAGCTACTATGGAACAAGTATCAACCTGTAAATTGGTATAAATATGTTTGGCACTCATAGTCTTTGCCAAAGCACAGATTCATTGGGTGGTTATTGGCTAGAGAGGCATTATAGGTGAAGGAGATATTGCATGCTCTGGGTATTTGTCCAGATGATATTTGCTTATTATGTGGGAGAGAGTCTGAAACACTTCAGCATCTGTTCCATCAGGGTGTGTATAGGAGGTGCATTCTTGCAGGGATGGCAAATTTATGTGGTATTTCTCCTCCAGCCGCTGATATATAGTAGTGGATTTGGAATCAAAATTGGTCTAAAGTGAAGAAAGGGATACTTATTTGTTCGTTTATGGCTTGCTATTATCAAATATGGATGCAGAGGAATAGAGTAAGGAATAAAGACAGCCCGGTGTTGCCTGCTATTGTGCTGGGGTAGATCAGGAGAATGGTCAAGATGAAGATTAGTGCTCATAGTAACCAAATCTTAGGCCCTGATAAAACTTGGTTATGTAGCATTTACTTGTGTAAGTAGAGTCTACTCTCTTCAAAATAGTTTGTACTTAAAATGAATAGGTTGTAATAACCTTGTTTTGTGCTTAATGGAAATCTTACATTTCAACAAAAAAAAAGAAAAAAAAAATCATCCCTTTGGTTTGATCTCCATTTACACCTATACTAGTTGTTTGTTGAGTATAAATTATTGCTTGATTTGGTCGTGACGACTAAGACCCCATCAAAATGGCGTCGATGGTGTATGTTTGGATTGTTATTTACTTTGCTTTTAGTTGTGTTTTTCTTTGCCTTGAGGAAGTCACTTCCTCAAGGGTTGTTCTAACCGTTTGTTGAAGCTTAACTGCATATTTTAAGAACCATATCACAAGATGGCTCTCATAGATTGTTGTGTGGAGGACCATGTGATCACTACTTTCATTAAGTACCCTTTGGAAGCACTATCGGATTTAGAAGCAAGTGAGGCAATGGGTAGGAAATGGAAGTAGATTTATTGGAAGCTGCATTGAACAATAAGGAGCTCATTCTTGAGAAAGCAATGAAGGTGGACGGTGTTATCAAGAAATCACCACAAAGTGAGGTAGAAAGCCCTTCTCTAGAACCCCTTCCCTCTAGTTTGATGTATTCTTATTTTGATGAGTCTAAAACCAAACTCGTCGTTGTTAATACAAAACTTGATAAGGGTCAATTGGATGACTTGTTAAATGTGTTAAGAAAGCATGAAAAGGCTATAGATTATAATTTGGATGATCTTAAAGGCATAAGCCCCGAGTTTTGCATGCATAAAATACATCTAGAAGATGACCATAAACCTACAATTCAAAGAGAAGGGAGACTAAACCCCTAAATGCAAGAAGTAGTTAAAGGAGAGGTAATAAAATTGCTTGATGCGGGAATCATCTACCACATCTCGGATTCTCTTTGGGTTAGCCCCGTTCAAGTGGTGCCCAAGAAAGGAGGCACCACGGTGGTAGAGAATGACAAGAATGAACTAATACCCACTACGATATTGACCGGATGGAGGATGTGTATCAACTATCGCAAATTGAATTCCACCACTAGAAAGGATCCTTTTCATTGACCAAATGCTTGAGAGGTTAGAATCTAACAAATTATTCTGTTACCGTGACGGATACTCGGGATTCTTCCAAATCCCGATACATCCGGATGACCAACACAAAACCACGTTTACATGCCCTTACGGAACATTTGCATATAGGAGAAGGCCTATTGGCATTTATATTGCTCCAGTTACCTTTCAAAGATACATGATGTGTTAGGTTCATATACCTATTATTAGACATTTCTAATATTGATCTAATTAACATTTTAACTTTAGTTATTTAGGATCTAGTGCATGCATAACAAAAATGAAATAAAGAAAGAAAAACAATGTTCCTTACATTGTTAAATGATTCGAAATAGGGCACAAGTAAGGTCTCCTACCTTCACTTGTTCTTGAGCTAATGTAATGTAGATGATCCTCCTAACCTCAAGAATAGAAGTCCTCCTCAAGAGATGCACCCAAGACTATAGCCCTTAATACTAATATATTAATTAACTAGATTAATATACTAGTTTAACCTTAAGATTCTAATATTATTTGAATCAATACTTCTATTAATGTTTTTAGAAATATTAGAATGAACAAATTTTGTCTAAAACAATTTTAGAGAGATGAGAGAATCATGTGAGAATGTTAATAGCATAAGAGAAAAATGAGAACATTTTTCTCATTAAGGGGAGCCGTTTTGGGGGGGTCTCCCAAAGCCAATGCATGGCTTCTACTTTCTCTTTTTCTCTTCTCAAAATCATAGATGTGTAAGGCTAGCAATTTAGGTAATGATTGTGTCTTATTTTAACAATTAAAATAAAAACACCCTTAACCCAAAACCCTCCAATTTCGGTGCACCCATAAAATGGACATCCATTTTATGCTTGTCAATTGTAACATTGTCATACAATATTTCACATGTAGCATGTAACATGTTATTAATCAATTTAATGCATATTTAACAATTAAATATCATTATATAAATTAATTAAATTACAAATAATAAATTTACTAGTAATTCATAATTACTTGTGTATAAAATTGGTCAAGTTAATATAATTCACAACATTTTGTAATTATAATTAACTATTCATTCTTATCTCAATTGTTTCATAAAAATAATCAATTTTAATAATAAAAACAATTTATTTACTAAAACGAATCTTATTTAATCGAATTACAATAAGATACGTATTCTAAACCACAAAATAAATTGTTCAATTTTAAGGAGTTAATTAACTTGTATCGATATACAATTAATTAACTTATCAATTAAGGGAATTGTCCTATAGGTGTGACCTTAAGAGATCAACTGATCACCACCATCAAACGACAGTAAGGTCAAACTCTAGTTAGCCAATCATTACCGATTAATGTTGATCAGTTGACTAAATAATTAAATCATCCATTGCGTATTCTTATCATGAGATTTAAACAAGTGATCACTCTATTGTTGAGGACACTTACTCCAACAATCTCCCACTTGTCCGAGACAAGTGTGCGTCACCAATTGTCTCGCCTATTACAATCTCCCACTCAATGCAAGGTGTCTTGCAGGTCGTACTTGTATTTGATCATATCTAGAGCGGTTTCCTCGATCTGGAGAGTAACTGTTTGACCGGAATTATCTACCGTGGATACCTTCCGAGCGTGGCCATGCATTTCAGTTCCCTACTCCTCGAGTGGCCTTGAGATTTTAAACAACCGTGACAAAGGGGCGGACAATTCCTATCGCACTATTCCCTTCGTATAGCCACAGTTCATCATGACCCAAAATATACTCATTTGACTTCAGTTACGATAGTCGTAGAGCATAAATCAAAGCCAATCAGAAACTTGTGTCATCTTGGGCGAATAGTCTCTAATCAAAAGAATTGACTCATAAGAATACTATAGTAGCTCTTGCCACGACCAGGCTTTATAAATTTCCATAACTCTATAAGCGGTCACTGCCCGATAGAGTGTCCCATATAGCCTGTCTATGTGATCGACTAGTCATCCTATATGACCATGTGGCACTTTAACTTGCCATCAATCGCATCACACTCCAGTCACTTCGAGACGTCACCTCCTATAAGTAACTAAGGGCGAATACTATGTCAATCCAGTTAACTTTAATGGGATTCAATATTGTCTCAACAACCCATTTGGATATAACAAGGTAATGGATGAATTTAAAGAAACTCGAACGATAAATGCAATTATCATATATGAATAGTCAATACCATATTACTACTTCATATCTTATAATCTATAGTGTACATTTTACACTAGTTTAAATTGCAATAAAAGCTTGGTAAGTGGATATACCATATATCCATATAGTCCAACTTTATGAATTGCTATTTCCTTTTATTCAATGTTATTTCTAATAATATTAATTTATCTAAGTAGGTGTCTAGACTTCTTTCTAGACTTGGGTGCTTTAACTTGAAAGATGCTCCCACTATTATCATATAACTTGTGATGAGATCTTTTGTAGAGGGATCTACTTATAGTCCCTATGTTAACCATCTTACCATAATGTACTCAGATTCTGTTTGTAGAACTTGCAATGGTTGATACTAAAAAAATTTTCTAGTCACTTACTCCTAAGTCAATAAAATCATCCTAGGATTTCGGCAAATCCTTATAAGTTTGGAAACTAGAATTTGTGCAACCCTTCAACACACAACTTAGTATGTCATCCAAATATAAGAACGAATCCTCAGTTCTCCTCAAGAATTTTAAGGGATGTTCTTGAAGGCTTTCTAATGACCTTCATTTGAAATAACTTGTCATTGACTTATCATGCTCCAAGCATATGATTCATCAGGGCATGTGCATATAATGGCAAACATGATCGTTCTAATGGCGGAAACATTAGCAATCGATTTCATGTGATCAATAACTCATTAGGTTCAGTGAATGACTATGACTCTATCATATTAATTCCACTTTCATCAACATGAATAACCTCCTCAACCTTGTTGATATTAAACAGATAAAGAATCTTATCAATATAAGATACTTATCTAAGTGCCAATCTAAAATTCCCTATGTTATAGTAGTTTTATAATTGTAGAATGCATCATGTCTTCTCTCATCGAGAATTGAAAACTAAAACACTCCTTTGTTGATGGTAGTGTTAGCATGTCATTCTCAATGAGTAATATGTCATTAACATGGAAGACAATTTCTCCCACTGAACTTCATGTTTAAACGTGGCAATTTTGACTCCCACTCAAATCCATGTATACACATGGCTTCTCGACAACTCGAGCGAAAAATCTATTTTCTTATCACATGATTGAAATGATCATTGCAATCTATGAGTGTTAATTAAAACCTTGTGCTTATGTCGTACACAAACCCCTATCTAAATACCTATTTAAAAATTGGTTTTAACATCTAACTTGATCATACACATTATGAGGTGTGGCAATGATGACATGGATCTTACCATAGTTACATGTTAACTTAGCTTTGTAGACATGTTTATGTCTATTTATGCAATTCTAAATAAATCTATCCTTTTGCACAGATTTCACTTTGGTTCATAAGGCTCTTATGTAAAATTGAATTGAAATTACTTGATACAACCACTTTATAATCTTATTATATGAAGAACATTTTTTTTGGTCTTCTCACTAGTCTGAAGATTCACCTAAGAAAGCTTTCTTTTGGTCTCCTCACTAGTTACCTAAGAAAACTTTCTTTTGGTCTCCTCACTAGTTCCTAACTAGTTTTATGTTTGTTGCTAATTCACTCCCACTCTATCTTTTGAAAAATACATCTATTTTTCTCAAAAAATAGCCTTATGAGCAACAAAAAATTTTATACTTATGATTGTGAAGGAAGAAAATATCGCACATGATAACCTTAATTGATGACCCGTTTGTAAAGACATTGTAATCTAGCTTCAAGATAGACTAGTCCTTATAAGGTAAAAGATTGGGCTCATATCCATGTCTTATACAATTTAAGGGTCTTAAGCTCTCCCATAGCTCGTATGGAGTCTTATAAGTGGTTACAAGTCTTAGTAATAAGTGGTGTAGCCAATTGGTTTGTTAAATTCCCTACTTGAATTCAAATAACTCTATTTGACTTTACAATCGTTCTTTCTTATATAAAAAAAGATGTAATATTTAGTCATAAAAGCATGAGGGAGAATCAAATTCATAGCTTATGAACTCATTACAATGATCCAATCGTTGTAATTCTTTTATGATCAATTTAAGTCAATACAATTTATGTTTCTGATGTAAAAGTGTATAATGCCAAGTTTTTAGAACAAAGAAATTCCATAAAAGTGTGACTTGGGTTGAAAACCAAGGCACCAAAATCCAAATACAACCATTGTCTTTG
This sequence comes from Silene latifolia, assembly GCF_048544455.1. NCBI lineage: Eukaryota > Viridiplantae > Streptophyta > Magnoliopsida > Caryophyllales > Caryophyllaceae > Silene > Silene latifolia. Next base: position 252,651,280 of record NC_133538.1, on the reverse strand, counting down.
AAAAAGAAAAGGAAATAAACCAATTTCCATGTCAAACAAGGATTTTAAGTTCTAAAACAACATTTCAAAATACAACAATAAAGAGAAGACAATCAAAATAAAGGTCAAGCTTCCATAGGTCTTCTATTATGGGCGGCTACTCTAGCTTCCCTTGAAGAACCTCCTTAGGCTTGCTTGTCTTTACCTTTGTCTTTGCTCGGATGCCCTTAAATACAATTAAAAAAGGGTAAGAATCACAACTTGTATCCAAATACCAAAGTTGAGATTGAAATCAAAACATGAATGATAGGGAGAAATATATATATTACCTACTGGAACAATCTTTCCAGTTTTGAGATCTCCAAGATACTTCGGGCAATTCCTCTTCCAATGTCCTACGCCATTACAATAATGGCATTTGTCGTCGGAAGTAGCACCTCTTTTAGATGAGCTTTTCTCAATAGCTTTTCCTTTTCCCTTGAAGGGAGTGGGCTTCTTACTCTTGCTTGCACTCTTTTTAAACTTCCTTTTGCTCTTATTGTTAATAATGAGCACATCCTTGGTTGAGCTAACATTTAGACCCATGTCTCTTTCAGCTTGCACAAGTATTTTCTGCAACTCATGGAGAGTAGTTCTCATATTTTGCATATTGTAGGTTACCCTAAACTGTATATATGCTTTGATCTTGTTCAAGGAATGTAGAACTTGGTCTACAACGAGTTGTTCAGGAATGTCAACCCCTTGCATTTTAAGGGTCTCAACAAGCTCACTCAACTTGAGCACATGAGGGTTAACCTTTTGGCCCTCTTTGATGTTGATCTTGAAAAATGTGGAGGCCGCCTCATATTGGACAATCCTTGGAACTTGCGAGAACATGGTCACAAGCTTGGTGTAGATCTCATAGGCCGTGCTTATCTTAATAGCACTCCTTTGGAGACCGGCTTCCATAGAGACAATCAAGACGTTCTTGATTGCGGCCAATTCTTTTAGGTAAGCCTCATTGGCTTGCCTCACTGCGGGGGTAGACCTAGTAGTAGGTGCAGTGGGAGCGGCTTCGGGAAGGTAACGAAGCTTGTCGTCACCTTCCGCGTCCAAGCGGAGTTGCGCATCCCAATCGGTGAAGTTAGATCCATTCTTTTCAAGTTTACATCGATCCATAAAGGATCGGAGCCAAGAAGCATTGGGGAGTGGTGGAGCGGTTGCGCTAGTTGAGGCAGATGAAATAGGAGTTGACATTGCTAATTAATCAAATTGACTACAAAATAGAAAATGAAGGAATTATAAACATTTATCGTTTTAATTAATCTTGCAAACATTTTAAACAAGTTTAGCATTTATATAGTGACCTCTACCTAACTATAATAAATGATTCCGAGACCCAAAATTTATATTAACTTGGATGTGAGCCAACGGGCCCTCTACACCTTTACTAATATAACTTGGTGGGTTAACCCTCTTAACCGATTCTACAATTAGAACTCTCGGTTGATGAATTTACGTTAAGTACATCTTTAGCCTGAACCTATTGCGTTTATGGTCGCAAATACCTTCGTTGAGATCAGCTAAATTTTCGAAGTGTATTAACTATTTATTACCCCACTTACCCAACGTCAATTGAAAGTACCCCGAAAAATTGTATTGTACCCTTATGAAATTGAGATTTATGGGTTCCTACTATTTGGTAAGGCTAAGTCTCAATCTTTTAGAAGTGAAGGTCTTGTCAATTTATTATCTATCAATTTTTAAGTGAGATAAAAAGTCGAATTATTGATAATTGGAATTGACACGGCCGAAGACTCGATGTGATATGCATGTGTTGTTATGGCGATTTGACAATGCATGCAACATATTAAAAAAAATGCAAATCAAATAAAAAAATTTCCTAGTATGACCTTCCTAAAATAAAAAATCAAATAATCTATTACAAATTCGGAAACCAAGTCCATTGGTCCCTTGAACTTCAAGTGGCACACCTCTCAAGAACACCGTCTTCATCGGAACGCCTTTCCAAATGACACCGTCTTGAAGGAACTCTGGAATTAAAAATAATAATAAAATACATAGCTATTCCTATTATACATTTGTAATATGAAAAACTAGTAAAAATAAAAGTAATACGAGATCACATTAAATTACAATCGAATCAATATGCCCTTACATTATGGGAAATATCGATTAAAACTAAGGCTATACTAAGATAAAATTACATAATTCAAAATTACATAAATAAAATATGACATTCATCAATGGAAAAAAGAAGCATTATAATATGTATCTAACATGCCAAATTAAGTGCCAAATCGCCCTATTTAAACTTATATCATAAATATAACCCGGTTTTATGGATATGTGTGATTTTTAAAATCACAAAATAACACTAAAATCAAATTTTAGTCCAAGTTAATTATCATAACTGTCTTAGGACTCAAAAATTAGTCATCACTCAATTTTTGACAATAATTCAACTTGATTTAATATTTATGCTCATATTTGACCCTAAAATCATAATTTTATGAAATAAATCCAAATTAAATTACAATAATTTCAAAATTTGAATTTTCAATTTTTGAACATTCTGGAATATATCCATGACACTCATAATGTGAAAAATCAAGGTTAAACTTTTCGAATTTATTTCGAGAGTAATGTAGTTGCGATTTATCGATTTTATCAAATAAAACATCTAAAGCATAAGAAAATTAATCTAATCAATCTTTCAACTTTAGATCTGATAAGTGGGATATAAATGAAACCTAAAATAATTTTCTCATACCATGTAATTTGTTTTAGCTATTTTTGCTAAAAATAGTATAAATCATGCAAAATGAATCGTGTTCATCTCAAATTTTACACACAGTGAGTAAAATGTGCATGTGACAACATATTAAAATTTCATGGTCTGTTTCAAAGCTTAGCTATTTTTAACCATTTTACCTCCATTTATTCCATTTTTATCACATAAAAATCATAAATCATGCGAAATAAATCAAATTTATACGAAATTTTACATACAATAAGTAAAATATGCATGTGAAGTCATATAAAAATTTCAAGGTCAGAACCTAAGTCTAACTATTTTTAGCATTTTAAATACCATTTTACTCATTAAAATATAATAAAATCACTAAAAATCATTAAAAGAGCAATAATATACCATAAATCATCAAAATGACCTAAATACATTTTAGGACCAGAATATACAACATGCAAAATAATTTCGTGACATTATCTAATAAATCACAAATTATTAGTTTTATTTAAGTTACTAATAACTCGAAAAAAACAATAAATCGATTATCAATGCAACATCCTATGCTCTGATACCAATTGTTAGGTTCATATACCTATTATTAGACATTTGTAATAGTGATTTAATTAACATTTTAACTTTAGTCATTTAAGATCTAGTGCATGCATAACAAAAATGAAATAAAGAAAGAAAAATAATGTTCTTTACATTGTTAAATGGTTCGAAATAGGGCACAAGTAAGGTCTTCTACCTTCACTTCTTCTTGAGCTAATGTAATGTGGATGATCCTCCTAACCTGAAGAATAGAAGTCCTCCTCAAGAGATGCACCCAAGACTATAGCCCTTATTACTAATATATTAATTAACTAGATTAATATACTAGTTTAACCATAAGATTCTAATATTCTTTGAATTACTACTTCTAATAATGTTTTTAGAAAGATTTGAATGAACAAATTTTCTCTAAAACAATTTTATAAAGATAAGAGAAACATTTGAGAATGTGAATATTGCATAAGAGAAAAATGAGAACATTTTTCTCATTATAGAGAAGGGGAGCCGGTTTGGGGAGGTGTCCCAAAGCCAATGCATAGCTTCTACTTTCTCTTTTTCTCTTCTCAAAATCAGAGGTGTGTAAGGCTAGCAATTTAGATAATGATTGTGTCTTATTTTAACAATTAAAATAAAAACACCCACTAACCCAAAACCCTCCAATTTCGGTCCACCCATAAAATGGACATACATTTTATATTTGTCAATTGTAACATTGTCATACAATATATCACATGTAGCATGTAACATGTTATTAATCAATTTAATGCATATTTAACAATTAAATATCATTATATAAATTAATTAAATTACAAATAACAAATTTACTAGTAATTCATAATTACTTGTGTATAAAATTGGTCAAGTTAATATAATTCACAACATTTTGTAATTATAATTAACTATTCATTCTTATCTCAATTATTTCTTAAACAATAATCAATTTTAGTAATAAAAACATTTTTATTACTAAAACGAATCTTAAACGAATTACAATAAGATAAGTATTCTCACTCAAAAAATAAATTGTTCAATTTTGAGGATTTAATTAACTTGTATCGATATACAATTAATTAACTTATTTATTAAGGGAATTGTCCTATAGGTGTGATCTTAAGGGATCAACTGATCACCACCGTCAAACGATAGTAATGTCAAACTCTAGTTAGCCAATCATTACCGATTAATGTTGATCAGTTGACTAAATAATTGAATCATCCCTTGCGTATTCTTATCATGAGATTTAAACATATCATCGCACTATTGTTGTGGACACTTACTCCAACATGATGAGCAACTTTTTGGATTTCATTGAAACCATAATAGAGGTCTTTATGGATGACTTTAGTGTCTATGGAGAGGATTTTAAGTCTTTTTTTGCATAACCTATCTCTTGTGTTGCAAAAATGTGAAGATGTGAGTCCTGTTTTAAATTGGGAAAAGTGTCATTTCATGGTAAATGATGGTATTGTCTTGGGTCATCTTATCTCGGAAAGAGTTATTGAGGTTAACAAAGGAAAACTTAAAGTTACAGAGCAACTTCCCACTCCTATAAACGTCAAGAGAGTGAGGAGTTTTCTTGCCCATGCGGGATTCTGCCGCCGCTTTATCAAAGACTTTTCAAAAAATAGGCAAGCCTCTCACTCGACTATTCCTTAAAGATGCCCCTTTCCACTTCACTAATGAGGGTGTTGAAACTTTTGAAAGGATTAAACAAGCATTAATCTCGGCTCTAGTTATCCAATCTCCAAATTGGAAGCTACCGTTTGAAGTAATGTGTGATGCAAGTGACTATGCCGTTGGCAGGGTTCTTGGTCAACTGGATGGTAGAGCACTACGTGCCATATACTATGCGAGCAATGCTTTGGATGCTTCTCGAGTTAACTATGACACCACAGAGAAGGAGCTTCTCGAGTTAACTATGCCATATACTACCGTTTTATCTTGGGAGGAAGAAGGGAATGGCAGTTATTCTGCTAGCCTGATGTACTGGATATGGGCAGCTCGAAACAAATGCAGAGTGAAGGGCTTATTTTGGAGGCCTGAGTTTATTTTGCAACGAATCCGTGCTGAGTTTGTTATGCGCATAAGTATGGTGAAGAGTAACAATGTTAAATTTGTAATGTGGTATAATAGTATTAAGTAAGGATAGAGACGGTTTATAAGTCTACTATCTTATGTAATTAGGATATTTGATGATTTTAATGGAATTTGCTTACCTTTTCCCAAAAAAGAGAAGGAGCTTTTTGCCATAGCTTATGCATTGGATAAATTTCGTTCCTATTTAATTGGCTCTAAGGAAATTCCGTTCCTATTTAATTGGGTTGAAGGCAAAAAAGGAGTCCAGACCATGCTTGTTAAGATGGATACTACTATTATAAGAGTTCGACTTAGAAATACGAGATAAGAACGGAGCGGAAAATATGGTAGCAGATCATTTGTCTAGAATCCGGGTTCATGCTAGTAAAGAGGACTTGCCCATTGATGACCCCTTCCTGGATGACATCCTAATGGCCATCCAGACTCCAACATAAAATGCAAACCACACAATGGTTTGCCGATTTAGCAAACTACATTGTAGGGGGAGTCTTTCCTTCAGGAATGAATCACAACTAAAGAAAAAGATTCCTCTTTGAGGTAAAGCGATACTTTTGGGATGATCCCTATCTATACAAAGAGTGTAGTAACGGTCTATACCGCAAATGTGTTCCACAATGGGAAGTTCAAGGAGTTTTATGTGGTTGTCACTCATATCCTTATGGTGGACATCATGGAGCTAGGAGAACAGTTGCTAAAGTTTTGCAATTGGGTTTCTATTGGCCAACAATGTTTGAGGACGCCCGAGAATTCATACTTCAATGTGATCCTTGCCAAAGAACAAGGAAATTATCATGGAGAAAAAAATGCCACAAAGAGGAACATTAGAGTTTGAGGTCTTTGATGTATGGGGAATCGATTATCAAGGTCCCTTCATTTGTTCCCATGGTAACAATTACATCCTTGTCGCCGTTAACTATGTCTGCAAATGGGTAGAAGCAACTTCCACGCGTACCAATGATGCAAAAGTAGTGCCCAAACTTTTGAAGAAGATAATATTTTCATGATTTGGAGTTCCTAGGGCCTTGATAAGTGATGGTGGATCTCACTTCCATGAGAAAAACCTTGCATCCCTTTTGATGAAGTATGGAGTCCAACACAAAACCGGTTTGGGTTATCATCCCCAAAGTAGAGGTATCCAATAGGGAGATTAAGCAAATCCTATAAAAGGTAGTTAATTAGAATCGCAAAATTTTGAGTGCCAAGCTCAATGACACGCTTTGAGCATATAGGATAGCTTACAAGATCCCTATAGAGACATCATCCTACAAGTTGGACTATGGTAAAGCATGTCACCTACCGATCGAGTTGAAGTACAAAGCTTTTTGGGCAATCAAAGCATTCAACCTTGATCTTATGTTAAGCAGAGAGAAAAAGATCTTGCAAATTCAATAATTAGAAGAGTTTAGGCTTCACTCATATGAAAATGCAAAGATCTACAAAGAACGTACCAAGATGCTTCATTATAACAGGATCAAGCAAAAAGCTTTCCACAAGGGTGACAAAGTCCTTCTATTCAATTCTGGATACAAGCTTTTCCCCGGAAAATTGAACTCAAGATGGTCGGGCTCATTTGTGATCTCCTATGTAGGAAAGTATGGAGATTTTGAGCTAGTATTGGACAAAGGAGATAGATTCAAAGTGAATGGTCAAATAATCAAGCCATACTATGAAGGTGCTTTCGTGGGAGAGGTAGAGGCACTCTATCTTGAGCCTGTTCCACCTTAACTCTCTTTAAACGGAGGGGAGTTTGGTGGATTCCTCCCTAAACCAACATTTGTAAATATTCTAACTCCTTAACTTGTGTTTACTTAAGCTTTTGCATTGCTTTCATCTAACCTTTTTTATATGAGAGCAAGTGAGAGAGGGTCACTAATTGTGTTTAGATTGTGTAGAAGATAGAAATCAAGTGTGGGGAAGCATTTTCATAGGTTAATCAAGCCTACGGAACGCTACCCTATGCTAGGAAGTTCAAAAGGAGGAGAAAAAGATGAACTACAGGAGAATCCTCACGAGCTTGACATCAACTCGTAAGAGTTGAAGCCAAGGAAAACAAAGAGTTGATCACTGCCTACCAATTCGACCGAGCTCCAGCTCAGCTCAAACGAGTCAAGGCCCAGCTCGAACGAGTTAGTTAAGAGCTCGCTCGAGTTCAGCTGTTGCCCTTAGTCACTGCCAGAGAACTTGCACGAGCCCGCCAGCAGCTCGAGCGAGTTGGACTATGCCACGAATTTTTAAACATGGGACCCATCTCTCCCTCTCTCCTCACTTTCATTCCACATCTAAAACACCCCCCCCCTCTTCTCTCTCTATTCCACCTAAAACCTAAATCCCTCATTCAAAGAAACTCAACAAAATCCCTCTAAATGTTTCAAAGAATCCATCCTAACCAACATTAATCAACTCCTTTATGAATCTCTAGCCCTCAAAACACACAAAACACCCAATTCCCCTCTCACCCAAAACCTAGGGTTTGGGAAAACTAGAAGAAGTAAAGCATCCCTTGCATAGGGTTTGATTTAAGCTTGAATATTTCAACAAGGAGACATCCTCAAGCAACCTCAAGGCTAAAAGAAGTTTATTGTGTAACCAAAGTCCAAGATCCAAAAGATTTCAAGACCAAGCTTCAAGCTCTTTATAAAAATTAGCCATGAAAGAAAAGATAGAAATGACAAGCACTAAGAGGAGATCTATGAGCATAAGGGGAACTTCCTCCAACTCAAATTTCATGACACGAAAGATGGAAAATGAAGAAATCATTGACCTTTCTCCACTCAAAGAATTTCCTAATGTCGAATTTGTCAATGATACCCAAATAATCACCTTCTGTAGATACCCGTATCCGTCGATATTGGAATTTATAGAGAACCCGACAAACACCCGATGATGATAGGACACATGTATTCTTTAGTTGTCATTGTCATTATTTGGAGCTCGTTTTACGATGTAGAATGGGCGTCGTCGATGAAATATTTTATCAACTTAAATGATATTTAAATTAATGTTTGTTTTATTAAAGTGAATTCATTTTATTATTTTAATTTGAATTTATTTTCTTAATTTTATTTTATTGAAAATAAAATAGATATTTGATTTGAAAAATCCATCTTAAGTTACTTGATTTAAAAAATCAATTTAAATCGTTTTATAAATCGTATTTGAAGAACTCGATTTTTACGATGGTTTTGTATGCGATTTTGAGCTCGTTTTCAACTCGATTTGAGCACGGTTTTCGAAGCAAACTCAAGCCAACTCTTGCCCCGTAACCCAGCACATCACTCACCCTCATAACCAGGCCCTAACCCCTTCCACAAACCCGTCCAAACTCCCTCCAATCCAGCTAAAAACCCGTCCCAAACAGCCCGCACAACCAACCCTTTCCCTTACCCGTGTTCAGCTTCGCCAAGCCCCAAACCCGCTCCAAACACCACTTAAACCCGTGCCCATTAACCCTAAACCATACCCTAGTATCCTACCCATATTACCCTAGCTTAACCACCAAGAAAAACCCCTCCAAAACCCTACACGAGCTCACGAAAGCTGTTGGGCAGCAGCAGCGAAACAGGGAGCCCGACTGCTTGTTGCTCTCTTTTACCCTACTTTAACTCCCTATAAATACCTCCTCTCTGCCATACTTTCATTCCTTTAAGTTCTCCATACATACTACCGTCACTAAATAACACTAATCTCCACAAACAAACCCTAATTGCCTCTCAAAACTCTCGACAAAACCGAGACATCAAAACTGAGAAACAGTTTGTGTGTCTCTCGAAATACCCTTCGTTCCCCTTTCAAATCTCCATTAAAACTCGAGTTTATTGTTCCTAATTAACCATATAACATCCATCTACATCTTAGACAAATATTCACGAGCCAAATTGACCTTGAGAGTATACGAATCCCCTCGAAAAACAGAGTGTCATACACTCTGTTTTCGCGGCTTTTCCTGTCTGTCCAGTTCTGTTTGTGCTCGTTTTCGTGCCCAATAACTCAGAACGAGCGTGGTTTGTTTTAAGATCTTTGTTCTAGTCTCTTTCTAGTTTTCAAAACATCTTTTAAATCTAATTTTCACCGAGAAACGAGTGAGAAATTGCAGTTTGAAAGTCGTTGTCCAGATTTACCAAGAAAACGTGTTGTTGCTTTGTTCCTTCGTCGACGACGGCCTCTCGAGATAAAATCTACGATCGATTACGACCCAAGATGGTGTCAACAATACATGTAGGTTTAGGGTGCATCAAATCCTCCTCTTCTCCCTTTTATTTTGTTCTTATTCTGTTTGCTTTTTTCAGTTCGTTTTTACTTTGTTTATCGTTTTGTTTATCGTTTGATTTAGTTAACTATGAAACTAATTAGTTTGAGTACGAGTTAAAGTACCACCATAAAAACCCGCGTTGACTTGAGTCGGGAATGAAATCCGCCACATCGGTCGGTCGTATCCCCCTTCTCATTTACATATCCTCGTGTTTGTTGGAATATGTGTCCTCCGACAATAATGTGATCACGACTGTTGATCATGATGATCACATGTTTAAATCTCATTATAAAGAATACAATTGGGAAATAATATTTTTTACTGTCAACTGATCAACATATATCGGTAATGATTGGCTGACTAGAGTTTGACATTACTGTCGTGTGACGGTGGTGATCAGTTGATCCCCTTGGTCATGCCTAAAGGATAACACTCTTAATTGATCATTTAATTAATCGTATAATGTTACGAGTTAATTAAATTACTTGAAAATTGACGGACGATTTTGGAAGTAAAATTTACGTATCACATTGAAATTGATTAAAATGAGATACGGTCTGAGTAATCGAATTGTATCATTACTCAGATGAAATTATTGTTTAAGGAAACAATTAAATTTGAATGAATTATTATAAATACAAATTTTTGTGATTTATAATTGGTAAAATATTTTGGCACAAGTAATTATGAATTACTAAGTCGATTTTTGTATGTGACGTATTTTTAATAATAATACATTGATTTTTAATATGTTAAAAATGCACAACAAATTTATGCAACATATGACATGTGACATATTGACAATTGACAAAGATAAAATGGAATCCATTTTATCTCCATTTGGCCGAAATAGTGGGAGGATTTAACATATATTTTATGTTGATTAAAGTTAATGGAAAACATGATTATGTAAACCTATTGCTAGCCATGCACACCTACATATTCTTGTGAAGGTAACCATGAGCATGCATTGGCTCTATTTTTCCTCCACTCCCACCGGTTTTGGGAAGAGAAATCCATGAGACTTTTCTTCTTATTTTTGCCTAATATTCACTTGAAAATAACTAGTAATATTATTCATTCATATCATCTAAAAACAAGAGTTTTAGAAAGAGAAAAAATTTCCTCTATCATTCCTCTCTCAACCAGTTTTGGGTGAGATAACCAAATATTTTTTGGGTCAATTTTTCTTTACAAAATTAATATTATCTAGTATACATTATATTAATTTTATTAAGAGTGTGTCTTGGGTATAAATCCTTGGGAGAGATCCTACACTTGGGTCTTTCTTCACCCAAAAGGAAAGCTCAAGAACAAAAGAGAAGGAGATCTCTTTTGTGCCCACATGAACCGAAATTCCAATGTAAGGATTAATTCTTCTTTACTTTGTTAAATAGTTTGCATGCATAAGATCACTTGCTAATTTTATGACAATTTAAAATGGAACATATATGCATATGTTAGTATATAGATCTACTTTTCCTTCAATTGGTATCAGAGCCATGGTTGTTTGCATGCAAATCGGTTAAAAGTTTTTCCGAGTTATAAAGATTAACATAAAAAACTTGTAAAATTTGTGTTATTATGATATATCACGAAATTAATTCATGCATGTTAAAATTTCTGGTCCTAAAATGTTTTAGGATATTTTGGTTAATTTACGGATTTTTATTGTTCATATTATACAATAATGGCATTTAAATATGATTTTATGAGTAAAAATGTCATTTTCGGTCTAAAATTAGCTATACTTCGAATTTTCCAGTGATTTTTGGATATGTTGTCACATATATTATTTTGAGATAACCTGTAAATTTTCATAATTTTTGGACATGTTATGCTCGAAAAATGGATTTTTCATTATTAAATTCGGATTTAGGTGAAAAATAGGTTAATATGAGATAAATTTCGAATCTGATCATAGAAATTTAGTATGTTGTCACATGCAATTTTACAAGATTTGTGTAAAATAATGGGCTATAGTGAATTGTTTTTGCATGATTTATGGATTTTTGAAAAAAAATGGCATGAATAGTGACTTAATTAATGAAAAAATTAATAAAACATACTCTATGACTAAAGAAAAACATCATATGTTGAATTTTATTATCTTTTTCAGATCTAAAATTGAAAAGTTAATGTATATAATTTTTCACATGTTTTTATGATTATTTTGGTTAAAACCGATAAACCGCAACATTGTTTTTCCGGATAAATTTCGAAATTTTTAACCTAAGTTTTTTGAACATTATGAGTGTCATGGTATTTTTCCAGAATGTTCATTAGTTTAAATTTCAAATTTTAAATTTATTTGAAATTTTTGTGATTTATTTGAAGTTTATAGCTTATTTTTATAATTTTAAGTCCATTAATGAACAATTTTTATAAATATGAGTTAATTATGGTCAAATTATTAGTGAAGACTAAATTTTGAGTCCTAAGAGGTTAGGGTAATTAACTTATGCATAAATATGAATTTATGTAATTTTTGTGATTATAAAATGTTGAAATCACGCAAATCCGTAAAAACCGAGTAATATACGATATTGGCTAATTAAAGGCGATTTAGCATTAAAATTGGGAATGTTCATACATATTATAATGCTGCATTTTCTTTATGATTGTCATAATTTAATTTATGTAATTTTTGAATTATGTAATTTTACTTAGTATGGCCTTAGTTTTTAATTGGTATTTCCCGAAATGTATGGGAATATCGATTCGGTTGTAATTTTTATTGTAATCTCGTATCACCGTCTTGTAATTTAATAAATTTATTTTATTTTATCTTAGTTACAAATGTATAATAGGAAATTATGTAATTTGCTATGTAATTTAATTTATCTCGGAGTTCCCAAAGACGGATTTCTTCAAGATGGCGATACATAAAGACGGTGTTACCTCGAGATGCGTGCCACAACCGAAGTTCAAGGGACCAATGGAGTTGGTTTCCGAATATGTAATAGTTACATAGTTTTTCTATTTTAGGAAAGGCCATACTAGGATTTATTTTATGCTTGCATTTTATTTTATCTCACATGCATCGCTAAATCGCCATAACTAAAACATGCATCTTCTTTCATCGAGTTTATCGACCGTGTCAATTAAAATTATCGTAGTTCACCGCTTTAGTTCACTTAAAACGTGATAGATAATAAATTGACATGACCTCTCGCTAAAACAATTAATTGAGACATAGCCTTACCAAATAGTAGAAACCATGAAAACCTATTTCGTGAGGGAGTGCACTCGGCCCTACCGGGGTACAAAACTTGTTACGTAGGGGAAGTGGGTGATAAATGTCTATCCACCGAATTCATGTTGATAAGGGATGAATCGGCCCTACCGTGCCCAAGTTGATGTGGATTTGGATCATGGACACATTTATTCGAAATTTGGATTGAACTCAACAAAAGTTTTTGATAAGGGATGTATCGGCCACACCGTGCCCTTGTCGGATGTGTTTTGGGCTAAAGATAATTGTTAATGTAATATTATCGACCAAGAGTTCTAAAAGTAGAATCGATTAAACGTTAATCCACCGAGTTATATTGATAAAGGATGTATCGGCCCTACCGTGCCTAAGTCAATATGAATTTGGGTCTTGGAATCATTTATTATAGTTGGGTAGAGGTCACTATATAAATGTTCATATCTTGATAATTTGCAAGTATGATTTAAAAAGACAAATGTTAATATTTCCTTTTCCTCCATATTTGTAGTTCATTACAATGAATCCATCAAATGCTACTGCACCGATAACTATTGAGTCTTACCACAATGTTTTTGACGACGTTTGCTCCAACAATGATTTCGACACTACTAGAGAACTTCATTTTGGGATAGGTTCGGATGGAAACCTTAACTTCATCACTTCTTCTAAACCACCTACTACTACTAGACCTCGTGTGAGTCCGTCTCAGGAAGACTACCTCATACAATCTATAGGGTCTTTGTCTCTGGAAGATAAAGATGCCAAAACTAGTGGGAGCTCAAGCAATCAAGTTCTTGCTTCAAAGGGCAAGAGGTTCAAGAAGAAGGGAAAGAAAATCAAAAACATCAAGCAAGTTAATGATGAGTGCCATTATTGCTATGGCATGGGACATTGGCTTAGGAATTGTCCCGTATATTTGCGAAATATAAGGGAAGCAATCATCACTCCAAAAGGTAAAATTCCTAAGGAAATTTATGTTATTGATATAAATTATACTTCCACTACGACATGGGTACTAGATACCGGATGTGGTTCTCACCTTTGTAATCATTTACAGGGTTTAAGAGACGTGAAGAGGCTTAGCAAGGGAGATGTGGATCTACGCCTTGGAAATGGAGCTTGGGTAGCGGCCGAATCCAAAGGAACTTATGTTTTAGCTTTGCCTAATGGATATGAGTTGTATTTACATAATTGTTTTTATGTGCCTACACTCTCTAAAAACATTATTTCAATCGCCATGCTAGACATGGACGGTTTTTGTTTTGTCATTAAGAACAATCGTTGTACTATTTCTAGGAAAGACTTGGTTATAGGCCAAGCTTCCTCTATCAATGGCATTTACATTTTAGAGACCTCAAATCTGACTAATGATATCTATAACATTCAATCAAAGAAACTCAAATCAAGTGACCCAAGTGAAGCGTTCATTTGGCATTGTCGATTAGGTCACATAAACGAGAATCGCATCAAAAGATTAATTTCGACTAATGTGATTACACCATTTGATTATCAATAATATGGTACACGCGAATATTGCCTACTTGGCAAAATGACTCGTAATCCTTTTAGTGGTAAAGGGACACGAGCTAGTGAACTATTAGGACTCATACACACCGATGTATGTGGACCAATGAGTATCACCGCTCGTGGAAATTATGACTACTTTATAACTTTCACCGACGACTTGAGTAGACATGGGTATGTCTATTTAATGAAGCATAAGAGTGAAGCGTTTGAGAAATTCAAAGAATTTCAAAACGAAGTAGAGAACCAATTGAACAAAAGGATTAAGGCACTAAGATCCGATCGTGGTGGAGAATATATTAGCCTTGAATTTGATTCACACTTGAAAGGTTGTGGTATTATATCACAACTTACTCCACCCGGAACACCACAACTCAATGGTGTTGCCGAAAGGAGGAATCGAACCCTACTTGATATGGTTCGATCCATGATGAGTCAAACCGAGTTACCGAACTCGTTTTGGGGATTTGCGATTCAAACCGCAATTCGATCTTTGAACAATAGTCCCACAAAGTCCACCGAAAAGACTCCATGTGAGATGTGGATTTTGAAGGATCCCAATTTATCCTATATGAAGATTTGGGGATGTGATGCTTACGTCAAGACTAAGAACGGCAACAAGCTTGCCCCAAGATCCGAAAAATGCATCTTTGTAGGTTACCCCTCGACCTCTCGAGGATACTACTTATACAAACCTCAAGATAACAAAGTGTTTGTGTCTTGCGAGGCTTCTTCTTAGAAAGAGAATTTATTTCTAAGAGACAGAGTGGGAGAAATTTTGAACTTGACGAAGTTCAAGAGCCACAAACTGAGGTAGAGACGCAAGAAGAAGTTCCTTCGTCGTCTAACGCGGTTGTACCTCCTCCACTAAGAAGGACGGGTCGAGTAATTCGCCATCCGGATCGATATGTGGGACTTATCGAGGAAGATGGAACACTCGATGTGTTGCTTATGAAAAGTGACGAGCCCGCCACCTACAAGGCCGCAATCTCTAGTCCAAATTCCTCCTTATGGCGTGAAGCCATGAAGTCCGAAATGGATTCTATGCATGAAAACCAAGTTTGGGACTTGGTAGATTTGCCTAAAGGGGCAAGACCCCTTCAATGAAAATGGATATTCAAAGTCAAAAATGGCATAGAAGGACATGATGATGTCTACAAAGCTAGGCTAGTGGCAAAAGGATTTACCCAAGTCCAAGGTCTCCATTATGATGAGACCTTCGCCCCCGTAGCCATGCTAAGATCCATACGGATTTTGTTAGCGATTGCCGCATTTCATGATTATGAAATATGGCAAATGGATATCAAAACCGCTTTTCTAAATGGGCATTTAGAAGAGGAGGTGTACATGATACAACCCGAAGGTTTTGTTGATTCTAAAAATCCTAACAAAGTGTGCAAGCTTAAGAGATCCATTTATGGTCTTAAGCAAGCATCTAGAAGTTGGAACCATCGATTCAATCATGTTATAAAGGAAAATGGTTTAACTCGAAGTATTGAGGAACCATGTTTATACATGAAATTTAGTGGGAGCAATGTTGTGTTCCTAATCTTGTATGTCGATGACATACTACTCATTGGAAATGATATTCCAATGTTGTCTTCTGTTAAGAAGTGGTTAGGTAACCACTTCCAAATGAAGGATTTAGGAGAGGCACAACGCATATTAGGTATCCGGATCCATAAAGATCGATCCAAGAGGATATTGGCACTAAGTCAAGAGTCTTATGTTGATAAGATTCTTCGACGGTTCAGCATGGACAAATCCAAAAGGGGTTTGGTACCTATGGTAACCGGGACGATATTGAGCAAGACTCAATCTCCCTCCGAACCCCATGATGTTGAACGCATGAAGTTGATCCCTTATGCTTCCGCTGTTGGATCAATCATGTATGCCATGATATGCACACGTCCTGATGTCTCGTATGCCTTGAGAATGACGAGTAGATATCAAGGAAATCCAAGTGAGAGTCACTGGATAGCCGTTAAGAACATCCTTAAGTACTTAAGAAGAACTAAGGATTCTATCCTAGTGTTTGGAGGAGATACTGAGTTACGTGTTAATGGATACACGGACTCAAGTTTTCAAACAGATAGAGATGACTTGAAATCACAAGCTGGTTTCGTTTTTATGCTCAATGGTGGTGCCGTAGTGGAGAAGCTTCAAGGAAGTCAGAATCATGGATTCTACAACGGAGGTGAGTACATTGCGATCGGAAGCTGCTAAGGAAGCTGTTTGGATCAGGCAATTCACGGAAGGTCTAAAAGTAGTACCTACCGCCAATGATCCCATCACTCTCTATTGTGATAATAGTGGGACGATCTTCCAAGCTAAGGAGCCGAAGTCTAGTAATAGATCTAGACATGTACTTAGAAAATATCATGTAATAAGAGATTTCATTGAGATAAAGGAAATTGCGATTTGTAAGGTTGGGATGGATGACAACATAGCCGATCCGCTCACCAAGCCTTTATCGCAGGCTAAGCTTGATGGACATGTTACGTCCATGGGACTTAAACGTGTACCAAGTTTTTGTTATATTTTGAAATGAAATAAAAGTGTTGTTTTTGTTCATGTTCACAATCACTTTGTCTTTTATCTTTAATTTATACATTGTTACATCCAAACGGGTTGTAATGACAATTGAACCCCGTTAAAGTGAACACGGATTAACATAGTATTTGCCCATAGTCACTTGTATGAGGTGACGTCTCGAAGTGACTAGAGTGTGATGCGATTGATGGCAAGTTCAAATGCCATAGAGTCATGTGAGATGACTAGTCGATCACATAGGCAGACTGTTAGGAACATTTTGTCGGGCCTTATGACCGCTTATAGAGTTCTGGCAATTTATATAGCCTGGTCGTGGCGAGAGCTACTATAGTATTCTAATGAGTCGATTCTTTTGAATAAAGACTATTCGCCTAAGATGGCACAGTTTCAGATTAACTTTGATTTGTGTTACTACGACCTTCGTAAATGGGGTCAAATGGGCACATTTTGGGTTATGATGGCTGTGGCTAGTTGAAGGGAATAAGTGCGATAGGAATTGTCCACCCCTAGTCAGGGTTATAACAATATCTCAGGGCCACTCGAGGAGTAATGAACTAGAAATGCGTGACCACGCTCGGAAAGTATCTATGATAGATAAGTCCGGTCAATCAGTTATTCTCCAGATCGAGGAAACCACTCTCGATATGATCACTTGCAAGTAAGACCTGAAAGACACCTTGCATTGAGTGGGAGATAGTAATAGGACAAGAGAATTGGTGACGCACACTTGTCGAGGACAAGTGGGAGATTGTTGGAATATGTGTCCTCCGACAATAATGCGACCACGACTGTTGATCATGATGATCACATGTTTAAATCTCATTATAAAGAATACAATTGGGAAGTAATATTTTTTACTGTCAACTGATCAACATATATCGGTAATGATTGGCTGACTAGAGTTTGACATTACTGTCGTGTGACGGTGGTGATCAGTTGATCCCCTAGGTCATACCTAAAGGATAACACTCTTAATTGATCATTTAAGTAATCGTATAATGTTACGAGTTAATTAAATTACTTGAAAATTGACGAACGATTTTGGAAGTAAAATTTACGTATCACATTGAAATTGATTAAAATGAGAAACGGTCTGAGTAGTCGAATTGTATCATTACTCAGATGAAATTATTGTTTAAGGAAATAATTAAATTTGAATGAATTATTATAAATACAAATTGTTGTGATTTATAATTGGTAAAATATTTTGGCACAAGTAATTATGAATTACTAAGTCGATTTTTGTATGTGACGTATTTTTAATAATAATACATTGATTTTTAATATGTTAAAAATGCACAACAAATTTATGCAACATATGACAAAGATAAAATGGAATCCATTTTATCTCCATTTGGCCGAAATAGTGGGAGGATTTAACATATATTTTATGTTGATTAAAGTTAATGGAAAACATGATTATGTAAACCTATTGCTAGCCATGCACACCTACATATTCTTGTGAAGGTAACCATGAGCATGCATTGGCTCTATTTTTCCTCCACTCCCACCGGTTTTGGGAAGAGAAATCCATGAGATTTTTCTTCTTATTTTTGCCTAATATTCACTTAAAAATAACTAGTGATATTATTCATTCATATCATCTAAAAACAAGAGTTTTAGAAAGAGAAAAAATTTCCTCTATCATTCCTCTCTCAACCGGTTTTGGGTGAGATAACCAAATATTTTTTGGGTCAATTTTTCTTTACAAAATTAATATTATCTAGTATACATTATATTAATTTTATTAAGAGCGTGTCTTGGGTATAAATCCTTGGGAGAGATCCTACACTTGGGTCTTTGTTCATCCAAAAGGAAAGCTCAAGAACAAAAGAGAAGGAGATCTCTTTTGTGCCCACATGAACCGAAATTCCAATGTAAGGATTAATTCTTCTTTACTTTGTTAAATAGTTTGCATGCATAAGATCACTTGTTAATTTTATGACAAATTAAAATGGAACATATATGAATATGTTAGTATATAGATCTACTTTTCCTTCAGTGTTCAAGGTAGGGCATTAATAAAATGGATTCTAACTTCGTTCCTCGCTTTTGACCCCTCGTTTGTTTCGTTCAATTCGACCTGCCCTAGGACCCGTTGCATGTTAGTTTGAACTCTGATTGTTAACATATGATTCACTTAGACGACTTTAGATCGATTAAATAACCTAATTAGACATGTTAGGGTGCTTCGACACAAGCATTACAATCGGTTAACAATTCTATAACTTAATTGAATACATCTCTCCTTTCACATGATTTCTCGCTAGTATAAGAGTGCGTGATTAGCACCTTCTTATTAACACTCTAAGAGTTAATCTAACTAGCGAACTTGACCTAATTGGACCCTTTATTAGGCCGTGTAGAATGCATTCGCGCGATATCTTCTCAATCGATCAACGTCGTTTCTAACTTGTTTTCTAGCTCGTTTTCGAACTCGTTTCGCAATTATTTGATCTAACTAATGAACCTAACCTAGGAACTAGGGTGGCCGTGGCTTGGCCGTGAGGGTGGCCGTATCTTTTGTCTTTCTTGCTTCGTTTTTTTATACCATTTGTTCTTTGTTGTTTCGTAGCTTGTAATTTATAGTTTGTTCATCGAGTTGTAATTTTCAAGTTTGTTTTACTTTTGTCGAGTCAAAACTTCTTCAAAAACCTTAGTCTCAATTGGTTAGATGGTTGTGTTCCAATTCGTGTAAGAGCGTAGTAAATCGAATGTTGTTTAAAGCGACATGGCCCGGTTTATGCTAATGCATGCTTCGGTGTGTGACCTAATGTCTAATTAGATAAGATTAAGCGAACGCACGCATTACGAGGAGTGACTCAAGGCCGTGAGTTATGTAAACCGTGGGCCACCCCTTTGTGCACGTTTTCCTAGACCGAATGGCCATGTGTCATGTATGGTGTCGTATATAGCAATTGTATTTAGATCGAGTTGTATCTCTAATTTCTCGTTATGTCGGCATGAAGTGCCTGGGTTGTAATAGGGTAGATCCCAACGGCTCCCCCATTCCCCTTAAGCCTTGTTTGCTTTGTTTTGTATGTTGTTAGATCAATCAACCCACATGCTAAATTACAACTTTGACAAAGTTAGTTTAGTTGCATCTAAATCGACATAGAAACTTCACATGTTAGGGTTTTAAAACGATGTTTGCATATCATATATCGCAGTAGCTACGACCTTGTTTTAAATCCGATACTTGACTTAGTAGAGGCCGTTATTGACGGGCGGGGTTAGGTGTCCTTATGGGCTTCCTAACACGTACCCTCACCCCTTACTCAAGATCTATGGTTTGTAGATCCGTCTAAATGCCATTGGATTACGAGAGTCATTCAAATCGAGTGATATAGGGTACAAGTCTTTATCTTTAATCACTCGTAGTCGATTGGCTTTATGCTTTTCAATAAAAGGTGTAAAGTTGACTTGAACGGTTCCAAGTTCCCATAAAACTTGGTGGCGACTCTAATTTGTCTTAATTCGATTCGAAGGAACCTCGAGTCGATTATGCCTAGTGTGGATCCCGCGGACGCAGTTCCCGCGGGCGTTGTCCACAGTTTGGCGACACCGCTGGGGAAAAGAGGACTAGTT
This sequence comes from Silene latifolia, assembly GCF_048544455.1. NCBI lineage: Eukaryota > Viridiplantae > Streptophyta > Magnoliopsida > Caryophyllales > Caryophyllaceae > Silene > Silene latifolia. The sequence continues at coordinate 252,630,772 of NC_133538.1, read as the reverse complement.
AGACATTGTTTCTAGGGTCTTTTCCTCCGAGGTGAAACTTGAAAAGAAAGTATTGGAAAGTAAAACATTACTCGTAGTGCTACGATTCATGCATAAACCCTTAAGGACTTTCCCGGGCCGTCCCAGCGCTTCTTTGTGACGCGTGGGGGGTGACGTCCCACTATGCCAGGTGCTTGCACATTGCTTGCTTCCGCTCCACCTCGTCGTGGTTCTCGAGGGTGGGGATGCTCTTCTAGGTACTCTACCTAAAGGCCCTTGCTCTATTAGACCCAAAAGGACGGAGGGCATAGACCTTCTTGTAGAAGACTTGTCGAGACTTAGAAATGTCTAGGAACATACATCCTTATAACATAAGAATGACAATGTGCAAGGTGAATTTCCTGAGTCTTTTCAAATTTTCCATATCAATTTCAAAACCGAACTTTTGAACAACTTACTTTCAAACTAGAATGGTTTTAAAAACGCGGAATGCTGCCCAAGTAGGACTAGATTTTTTCGGCCCAAAATGAGCTTTTATAGCCGGCATGCTGCCCATTTTAAATCTCATTTTCAAATCGATTTTTTCGTTTTTTTCAAATTCAATCCAAAATGTTTCTCGAACCTTAACCAAGCATGAAATGCGTCGAGTCGTGTCCGGGTCTTGGCCGTGTTTGGCTAGGCGTGTTTCGTCCTAAGTATCTAGAACACGACCCTGTTGGGTCACCCAAGCTCACCTCTTGGGATTCGAATCATGTGGGTCGACCAATTGGTCCAGGATAGTACACAAAAACGTCCGAGCTAGGCCATTTTAGGGCGTTTCACTTAAACCTATAGGCTATGTTAGTCCAATCACAGTTTTAGTCACACCGAGTCCAGTTTAGAATCGAGCTATGACAACTTGAGTCATGTCGTTTTGTCGAGTCTAAAATGAATCGAGGTCTAAATCCAACCGTGAGTCGAACCTTTTGGTTAGTCAGTCTTAAGTCGACTCTTTGCTTGAGTCAAGTTGGTGTCGTGTCCTTAAGTGTGCAGGGGCTCTTACATTTGAATATTGACTTAGTTCGGGGTTTTCTTGTAGAAAGGCCGCCAAAAACCCAACTTCAAGCGATGGAAGATGCTGTTAACAAACTCACTGAGGCCGTGAACCTCATGATGGCCAGAATGGATGTGATCGAATCCAAGCTGGGTGAAGATTCCTCTTCATCTACCCTACCTCTGACTGATCTGGAGAAACGGTTCAAGTTCATTGAGGACCGTCTGAAACTCTCCCAGGGGAAGAACATCCATTACGAAAATGCTAGGGCCTATGCCCCAATTCAGGATAAGTTTCCCACGAACATGGTACTCACTGATATCCCAAAGTTTAAGGGCACAAAAGATCCAGTCCACCATGTTAAGGCCTATAAGGGGTACTTAGCACTGAAGGGAGTGCATGCTGACATGCTCTCTGAAATTTTCGCTCAATCCCTGGATGAACACCCGAAGGCGTGGTTCTACAATCTGGACCTTAAGAACTTCCCTACTTTCGAAGATATCACGGTGGAGTTTTGTAAGCACTATGCTGACAATGTCGAGATTCGGACCAATATAAGAACGCTAGAGGTTATGACACAGAAAGAAAAAGAAGGCTTTACTGAATTCCTTGCAAGATGGCGCGCTGAAAGCGTGAAATTAGCTAAGAAGCCTGATGAAGTTGAAATGGTAGATAAGTTCGTAAAGAATCTACGACCTGTTTACCGTAACGCTCTGAAATACCAGAATTTTGGCTCTTTCACAGAATTGATAAGAATCGGGATAAAGGTAGAAGATGATGTCATAAGGGCAGAGGCTGAAAAGCCGAAAGGGTACCAAGGGGCCTCATCGTCTAAGGCCAAGGCCCCATTAACGACCCATATTGATGAAGCCATCAATCTCTTAGAAGGGAAATCGAAGCATCCGCAGCGCCAAACACTAGGGGCATTCACCGATATCGGATGCACTTATACATACTCTCTCCAAAGGCTCATAGCCCATGGAAAGCTGAAGCCTATTGGTCCGACTCCGGACCCACCCGCTGAGCAACAAGGTAAATGGTATAAACCAAATGCCTACTGTGCCTTCCATCAAGGGAAGGGACACGATACTGAAAGGTGCTTTAGACTAAAGCACGAAATTCAAGACATGATTGAGAACGGAACGCTCCCAATCCCAGCCATAAAACCCAATAACATCACCAATCCATTTGGCGATCACGCCAACATTGTTTCTGTCGAAGACAATGTCGATAATTCCCATCTTATCCGCCCATGTTACTTGAAAGGGGTGTTTATCGGGAAAATATTTTTGGATTGCTCTGAATTCTTGCCAAACCCGAAGAATGAAATTCAAGTCGGGAGTCTTGCTCTAGAATGTACTCCTCTCGTTAACGAAGTTAATAAAAGACAATTTGATTCACCAACCTTCATCACTGGCATAGATCCTCAACGGACAACCTTCGGATGGAGGCAGACCATCATAGGGATTAAGGACCAGAGCGGACACGAGCATCTAAGTTGACAGCTGAACAAGGGAAAGCTCATGACCAGATTTGAAATTATGAGTCGGGATCTGTTTTCTTATCTTAGTCAAGTCGAGTCTAGAACTTTCTTTTCTTGAATTTTAGTCGTTTGTTCCGCAATGACCTAGGATGTGTCCTAGGAATCGTTCCTTCGAGTCTGTTAAGCATTTGTCATTCCAATAAAAGTCGCAGTTTCGTTTCCAAATATGTCTTGTTTCGAATCCTCAATCATTCTGAAACATGATAAAACGCGCAACACACTCAAAGGCATCCCTGGGGTAGAAATATGTCTTGTTTCAAAATGTAGGGTACACTAGGATCCCGTGTTTGATTCCTTTACCTATTCCATGTCTGGCGGTAGAAAACCTCCATCAAAACCAGTGCTTATGATAAGCTTTTAGATGAATCTATGATGAACCCTAACTAGCTCCTTGTTTCCCCTATCGATGACGGAAGGCAAGCCTTTTCCCCAACAAAATCATCCCATCTCGAAGAGAGAAGAGATCAACCCGCTCTAAGAATGAATTGTTAGTTCTAACCCAATTTAGTTGGCGAAGCCCAGTTTTCAAGGTGTATCCATTTGTGACTGAATATAAGACCATTTTCAAAGAAAGAATAAGAAAAAGAGAAAGGAAAAAAGAAAAGAAGAAGAAAAGAAAAGAAAAGAAAAAAGAAAAAGAAATGTCAAAATGTTGATCGAAGTTCAAAGGCGAAGCCAAAATGGTCAGGTAGTGCCATCAGTAGTCATACATACCCCTAAGTCCTTCCCGAGGCATTTATGAGGGAATAGTTAGGGATTCTGAGAATCAGTTAGCTTGTGTTAGTAAATATAAGCCTTTAGGATCCAGACATGGAAATTTGAACCCACATCGATTTCCATCCCATTTGTACTCGGGTTTCATCAAATCTGAGACACCATTTCCAACCGCGTTATAAGCCATAGCCATTGGCCTTAGCACCACAAAACGAACCTTCAGAATGATGGTTTACCTTGCGAACCTATTTTTACCATGCTCCACATCCCAAAGAACCACAACCTTTTGTACCAACCCTAGACACGGGATTTAACGTTACTTTACAGGCTAGAATAGGATATGACATGATACCTTAGGTGAAACCTTCGAGTGTGTACACACAATCAAAATGCCACGTTTATGCACCTTGATCGAACTACGTCGGATTTGATTTCGCTCCACGCGAATACGTTGGCAGTCCTTCAGAATAAGGGATTCAATCCACTTATCAACCAAGTTGTCATCTTGTCGGTTTCTTACGGGTCCTAACCAAGTCCAAATGAAGCCACCTTTGTTTGAGTCGGTCTTAGCACTCGATGTAAGCTAGGATAAGGATATAGGTTTGGATGAATAGTATCAAGTCTCAGAGTGAGCTTTATCTAATGGTTTAGGCAAAGATGCTGAGTCACATAGATGTGGGTTTGTGTTGGGAACAGAAAATATGAAAAACCCGCTGAAAAGAAAGGTGTGGAAGGAAAATAGTAAAAGCCCGCTGAAAAGAAAGAAGGCGGTGGTAAGAAATGATGAAAACTCGCTGAAAAGAAAGGATGTGAGAAGAAGAGTGACAGAATGTTCCCAACAAGAGTGATGTGTGATGTCCAATTGTTCTCATAAAATAAGTCTCTGTTTAGTGTCTGGGCGAAGCCAATGTTGTTGCTCCGTGAGTTTAATCCACCTTGTCAATGTCAAGTGATCTTGATTCCCATATGCCTTCGGGAGCACGCCCATGCCATACGATATCACCGTCCCAAGTTCGACGACCTTGTGATTCCCATTTGCCATCTTTTGGCGCCGGAATGGCCAATTTACATTTCTACCCCTAACAAGTCAATAATTGAATTAAAACCCGTGCACACTTACAGTTTTATTTTCCTTTTTTGTTTTACGGTAGCGGGCTACGACCACGTTGTTTACGGGTCATACGGAGTGTCTGAGTCGTATTTCATGCTCACCCATTAAGGTTCGATTTCAAAAAATTTCAAAATTTCAAAATTCCAAAAACTTTTTGCGAATTGTGGATAGATGATCCAAGTAGTGGACTATTCTTGGGTCGATGACCCAATCTTTCGAAATTCAAAATTCAATGATGACAAATTCGAAATTCGGGTCGATGACCCAATCATTCAAAATTTTCAAATTCGATTTTCGGGTCGATGACCCAATCTTTTAAATGATCCAATTTTAAGTTCGATGATCCAAATGTGCTTATGTGATGATTATTGCTTGTACATTTTCTGTGTTTCAAATATAGCAGGATATGCTTCAACTGGGGGCTCTAAAGTCTTCGACTTTAGAGCCATTGCAAACTGAGGGCTCTGAAGCCGTAGGCTTCAGAGACCATTATCAAGATGTAAAGGATGACATCCACCAAGAATTCAATTCAAAACAAGAGTATGAAATGGAAGAATTCCTTAGCTGAAAACAAATGATGAAAGCGGCGGCAACCTCCTCGGAAAGTCCCGTCCCATTTGGGCACCTGCCAGCAGATGATAAACTTTGGGCAAGTGTCAGCAGTTGCCGAACTACGACGCGGGTTTGATTCCATCAGAAACATATACGTAGGCGCCTAAGGATAAGGCTCAATCCACCATATATGCAAGTTTATGGGTCGACGACCAACGATGATAATTTTACGCAACAGGAGCAAGAGTTAATCCCCAACGAAGTTTCAGGTATGATCTTTTGTTATGGCTGGCGAGCTTATATACGCAAGTCAAATGGACTATAAACGACCCGCGGAATCCTCAGGTCGAGAGGGACCTGGGGTATACTTTGAATTTCGCCTTGTCCAAGCCACAGTCAAAGTGGGGGCTCTGTAGATACCCGTATCCGTCGATATTGGAATTTATAGAGAACCCGACAAACACCCGATGATGATAGGACACATGTATTCTTTAGTTGTCATTGTCATTATTTGGAGATCGTTTTACGATGTAGAATGGGCGTCGTCGATGAAATATTTTATCAATTTAAATGATATTTAAATTAATGTTTGTTTTATTAAAGTGAATTCATTTTATTATTTTAATTTGAATTTATTTTCTTAAGTTTATTTTATTGAAAATAAAATAGATATTTGATTTGAAAAATCATTCTTAAGTTACTTGATTTGAAAAATCAATTTAAATCGTTTTATAAAAATCGTATTTGAAGAACTCGATTTTTACGATGGTTTTGTATGCGATTTTGAGCTCGTTTTCAACTCGATTTGAGCATGGTTTTCGAAGCAAACTCAAGCCAACTCTTGACCCATAACCCAACCCATCACTCATCCTCATAACCAGGCCCTAAACCCTTCCACAAACCTGTCCAAACTCCCTCCAATCCAGCTAATAACCCGTCCCAAACAGCCCGCACAGCCAACCCTTTCCTTTACCCGTGTTTAGCTTCGCCAAGCCCCAAACCCACTCCAAACACCACTTAAACCCGTGCCCATTAACCCTAAACCATACCCTAGTATCCTACCCATATTACCCTAGCTTAACCATCAAGAAACACCCCTCCAAAACCCTACACGAGCTCACAAAAGCTGTTGGACAGCAGCAGCGAAACAGGGAGCCCGACTGCTTGTTGCTCTCTTTTACCCTACTTTAACTCCCTATAAGTACCTCCCCTCTGCCATACTTTCATTCCTCTAAGTTCTACATACATACTACCGTCACTAACTAACACTAATCTCCACAAACAAACCCTAATTGCCTCTCAAAACGCTCGACAAAACCGAGACATCGAAACTGAGAAACAGTTTGTGTCTCTCTCGGAATACCCTTCGTTCCCCTTTCAAATATCCATTAAAACTCTAGTTTATTGTTCCTAATTAACCATATAACATCCATCTACATCTTAGACAAAGATTCACGAGCCAAATTGACCTTGAGAATACACGAATCCCCTCAAAAAACAGAGTGTCATACACTCTGTTTTCGCGGCTTTTCCTGTCTGTCCAGTTCTGTTTGTGCTCGTTTTTCGTGCCCAATAACTTATAACAAGCGTGGTTTGTTTTAATATATTTGTTCTACTCTATTTCTAGTTTTCAAAACATCTTTTAAATCTAATTTTTACCGAGAAACGAGTGAGAAATTGCAGTTTGAAAGTCGTTGTCCAGATTTACCAAAAAAACGTGTTGTTGCTTTGTTCCTTCGTCGACGACGGCCTCTCGAAATAAAATCTACGATCGATTACGACCCAAGACGGTGTCAACGATACATGTAGGTTGAGGGTGCATCAAATCCTCCTCTTCTCCCTTTTATTTCGTTCTTTTTATGTTTGCTTTTTTCAGTTCGTTTTTACTTTGTTTATCGTTTTGTTTATCGTTTGATTTAGTTAACTATGAAACTAGTTAGTTTGAGTACGAGTTAAAGTACCACCATGAACACCCGCGTTGACTTGAGTCGGGAAAGAAATCCGCCACATCGGCCGGTCGTATCCCCCTTCTCATTTACATATCCTCGTGTTCAAGGTAGGTCATTAATAAAATGGATTCTAACTTCCTTCCTCGCTTTTGACCCCTCGTTTGTTTCGTTTAATTCGACCTGCCCTAGGACCCGTTGCATGTTAGTTCGACCTCTGATTGTTAACATATGATTCAATTAGACAACTTTTGATCGATTAAATAACCTAATTAGACATGTTAGGGTGCTTCGACACAAGCATTAAAATCGGTTAAAAATTCAATAACTTAATTGAATACATCTCTCCTTTCACATGATTCTCGCTAGTATAAGAGTGCGTGATTAGCACCTTCTTATTAACACTCGACGAGTTAATCTAACTAGCGAACTTGACCTAATTGGACCCTTTATTAGGCCGTGTAGAATGCATTCGCGCGATATCTTCTCAATCGATCAACGTCGTTTCTAACTTGTTTTCTAGCCCGTTTTCGAACTCGTTTCGCAATTATTTGATCTAACTAATGAACCTAACCTAGGAACTAGGGTGGCCGTGGCTTGGCCGTGAGGGTGGCCGTATCTTTTGTCTTTCTTGCTTCGTTTTTTATACCATTTGTTCTTTGTTGTTTCGTAGCTTGTAATTTATAGTTTGTTCATCGAGTTGTAATTTTCAAGTTTGTTTTACTTTTGTCGAGTCAAAACTTCTTCAAAAACCTTAGTCTCATTTGGTTAGATGGTTGTGTTCCAATTCGTGTAAGAGCGTAGTAAATCGCATGTTGTTTAAAGCGACATGGCCCGGTTTATGCTAATGCATGCTTCGGTGTGTGATCTAATGTCTAATTCGATAAGATTAAGCAAAAGCACGCATTACGAGGAGTGACCCAAGGCCGTGAGTTATGTAAACCGTGGGACACCCCTTTGTGCATGTTTTCCTAGGCCGAATGGCCATGTGTCGTGTATGGTGTCGTATATAGCAATTGTATTTAGATCGAGTTGTATCTCTAATTTCTCGTTATGTCGGCATGATATGCCTGGGTTGTAATAGGGTATATCGCAATGGCTCCCCCATTCCCCTTAAGCCTTGTTTGCTTTGTTTTGTATGTTGTTAGTTCAATCAACCCACATGCTAAATTACAACTTTGACAAAGTTAGTTTAGTTGCATCTAAATCGACATAGAAACTTCACATGTTAGGGTTTTAAAATGATGTTTGCATATCATATATCGCAGTAGCTACGACCTTGTTTGAAATCCGATACTTGACTTAGTAGAGGCCGTTATTGACGGGCGGGGTTAGGTGTCCTTATGGGCGTCCTAACACGTACCCTCATCCCTTACTCAAGATCTATGGTTTGTGGATCCGTCTAAATATCATTGGATTACGAGAGTCATTCAAATCGAGTGATATAGGGTACAAGTCTTTATCTTTAATCACTCATAGTCGATTGGCTTTATGCTTTTCGATGAAAGGTGTAAAGTTGACTTGAACGGTTCTAAGTTCCAATAAAACTTGGTGGCGACTCTAATTTGTCTTAATTCGATTCGAAGGAACCTCGAGTCGATTATGCCTAGTGTGGATCCTGCGGACGCAGTTCCCGCGGGCGTTGTCCATACCTTCAATCGCCTTCTAGGTAAGAATATTATACCTAAAAATCCGTCTGTCCTACTACATTGAGGAGATTAGGGATTAGTGGTCAAACCGAATCACTATTTGAAATCTTTGGGATCACAACAATGTTTGCAAAGCATGAGTTAACCTACCAAACCCTAGTGCTTGAGTTTCTAAGCTTTCTTCACAGTTCGGTCTTGAACAAGACCATATGCATAAAATTCCGACTTGAAAAGGTAACAAGGATGATGACCCTGGTGGAATTCGCAAACATCTTTAGCTTAGATGTTTCTACAAGTAAACCATCTCGATCCGAGAATTATGATGTCGAACCCCTTTGGAGAGCCCTAACTGGCCGAGACTTCACAAGATACAAGGATTGCTCCGCTCTTTACATATAAAACCCGGTTGTCTGTTATTGCTACCACTTCATCACACGTACCCTGTTAGCAAGAAGAGACCCAACATTTAGAATTTTATAGAATCATACTTGAGGATTAAAGGGAAAGGGGGTTATCACTTTAATGCTCCCTATGTTGTGTTGGAAAGATGGGCTCGATTCTAGTATGGTTTTCAAGGTGCAATGAAACGTATCGTTAATAGTGGCTTGATCACTAAGATTGCGAAACATTTCAATCCGAATTTTAACAAGAACAATGTCTGCGTCCCAATACCGGGTAGGACTTTGATTGATGAAGCACTCTTGCACCACCACCATCATTTGACTTGCAACGAGGGACCCCAAAAGAAAATCAAATGGCTTACGAAAGGGTGATATCCAATAGACCTCCCTAGAGAAGGACTACCACGCATTGCACCACGTCGTGGTCTTCTCTAAAGAGTACCTGTTTAGGTGATATTTACCAAGGTGATTGTATTATGTCAATGCGGTCTTACTTGTTTGGATGCTTGATTGGTTATTTGTGTTTGATATTCAAATAAGGAAATAAAGTACGAAATAGAAATTGACACTTAAGATTTGGTGATACGGAAAACCCAATATGGGAACAACCACGGGAAGGACGGTACCCTGCCAAATATTGCACTAGCTTCGAATGAGAGGATGAGTACAATTGAGATGGAATATAAATCTAGCTAGCACAATGTATTTCGTGTGTATGTGGGATCTTGAATGTCCTTCTTTGATTGCTTCCTTGGCTATTTATAGGGTAAGAACCCTAGATGTATCCTACCATGTTTATGGAAAGGAATATAACTTCCATAACAACTCTCTCCATAACGCGCCATCTCACTCCATTCACCCTGATCTCCCTGATTTCTCCCTAAACTCTTTCCAAAACACGGGTGCTTCATTCCTGCGGGCTTTGCTTTTCTTCGTAAGCTCCATGGTCCATTTGATCTTTAGCGGACCTTCCTCCACTTGTGGACTCCCCTTCTCTTATTCCTTCTTCATGGCCTATTTTCTTAATTACTTATCAAGTGGGCTTACCCCATTAAGTCATTATGTAAATTTTAACCCAAATAGTTTGCCCCCAATTCCTTGCGAGATACGTTTTGAGGCGTCAAACAAGGAATTGACGTAACTGATTTAAAAGACCCTAAGCCATCATTTACACTCCCTCCCATGCACTCATCATTACTCGGCCGCCCACCTCCTCATTTTTCGTGCCCATCTCTCTCTCTCTCTCTCTCTCTCTCTCTCTCTCTCTCTCTCTCTCTCTCTCTCTCTCTTCCTTTATAATCCCAACCCCCTCTTCACTTAATTAACCACATAATCATTTTTCCTCAAAAACTCCCCTCCTTCCTAGATTCTCTCTCTCCCTTCTCACCTTCCTTGCCGGCTTTCGAGTGTCGCTCCCGCCGTTCACTTCACCAGGTATTTCCTCCTCTTTTCCTTCCCTTAATTTTTCCTTTTCTCTCTTCAACTATGGGAAAAACCCGACACACCTCTTTGACCTCCACCCCTAATGACCGAAACTCATACCCCATCTTCCCTTCCCGGAATCTTTTCACTCATCCCCTCGACTGTGACTCTGCTCTGACTCCCGCCAATATTCCCTTGATTAAGGGTATACTTGGCCTTGGTGATGGGGTCGACATAGCCATCCCTGAACTGGGTTAGAAGGCCGACGCTATCCGGCCATGGTGGGTTTGTCTCTATCTTTACCTATTTAGATACGGCCTCCGTTTCCCCTTTCCAAAGCTTGTTCAAGACTTCATTTTTACCAATAATTTCGCCATGGTACAAATTTCTGCCACCGTTTGGAGGGTTCTCCTCTACTCTTTAGCTGCCTGCCAGAGTACTGGAAACTTCATCTCCCTGGGCGATCTGGCCCACATGTATGATATCAGGTCCGTTGGAAGAGGCCAGTTCTTCCTCCGGAGTTCTGGTGAAACTCCCTTCAAGCATGTGTTAAAGTCCAGGGACGAAAAATGGTTTGAGGACTTCTTCTATGTGAGGAAGGCTTCCATTCAGCCGCCTACCGACTACATCTTCGAGAAATGGGTTACTACTTCGAGTAAGTAGCTTTCCTGACGCCTGATTAGTTCATCTCAATGCTTACTGGCTTACTCTGCTACTTTTATGCAGGTCCCTGCTACCTGACCTGCATTGGTGCCCCGATTCCTGCTCGCAACAAACTATTCTACATTCCACTGTCTGAGAGGAAGTTCCTTGATCGGCTACCCGGATACTCACCTGCTTCCTCCTCCAACCCCTTACAATCAGCTCACAGCATGTCTTCTGGTAAGTTGCCTAAAGCCATCCTTACTCGCATGCAATCTTGTTGACTGCCTAATTCTTTTTGACGCGTGAAGTGACGACTGCTCGCAGGCTCAAAGGTTGACCCTTTGGAGGCTATCCTCCAGAGTGCTAAAATAAAAAAGGTGTACTGCGAGTCCTGACGTGGCGTCTGCTTCCAAAAGGAGCGCCCCTGCCGCCTCTTTTCAGTCACCTCCTACTCACTCCAGTTCTGCTCGGACTATACCTCTAGAGGTTAGCCCGTTGTCTCGGCATTCTCCTACTCCTCTTGCCAGCCCTCGTGCTTCTGCCAGCGGTGGCATTATTGCCCACTTCCCGGATGGCTTTGGAAACGTTGACAAGGTGTTATACTGGCCCGAGATTGACCAGCTACTCTTCCCCTTTCTGGTGGATGCCTTCTCGGAGTTTGGGCTCGAGGAGATGGCTGAAAACGATGTGAATAATGCTTTCATGGTAAGTGTCCTCCTTCTTCCACCTATTCCAAGTCGCTTATCTTCAACTCTTGCTAATTTCGACTTTCCTTGCCCCAGGCCTTCCAGTCTGCTCTCTACAATAGGAAGATGATCAATATAGTGCAGACCACCAGCCGTGCTACTTGTACCAAGAACAGGGAGCTGACTGGGTCCATCGCTGATCTGGAAAGACAGCGTGCTGATTTGAGGGGACGGGTGGCTGAGCTGAAGGCAGATCTAGCTGGCACAAAGAAGAAGCTGAAGGAGGGAGCTGATCAACTAGCTCGCACACAGGAGGTCTGAAGCACATTCTCTGACTCCTTGAAGCGTTCTGCGGAGAGGATCAGTGAGTTGATCACCCTGGCCACAAATAACGTTGCCTATGATACCTGGCGGGGAAAGATCAGTGGGATGCGTGCTGCCCTTGAGGAGCCTCCAACTCTGCAAGCTATTGAAGAAGAAGAGAAGCAGTTCGAGACCCTGTACCCGGTTCGGCCTGATCTGAGTGTCCTGATGCCCGAAGTCGGCGAAGTGAACTCTCCTGCACTGGCTAAGCAAGCTACTGCTGAGGACACGGGGTTGTCCCAGGAGGCCATTATAGCTGATGGAGCTCAGGAGGCTGCGGTAGCTGAGGGCATGCAAGCTAGTCACGTACCTGAAACAAATGAATAGCAAGAGGAGGCAGAAGAGATGCCAGATGTGGAGGTCCTTAATGTGACAAAAAATTAAGGAGTTGGCAGACTTGTAATATTTTTAGACATGTTTTCTTGTGGCTCGCCGTGGTGGCGATTAAACTTTGGGGCCGCAATTTTGGCCGAATTTTGGAATGCCCCTTGCCCTAGTTTGGCAAGTTTAATTGCATATTGTGTGTTTGGTTTTAACTTTTTTTTAGCTCAGGTAGTTGCCGTGTCAGCCTACTGGCTGATTTAGGCAAGTCGTGTCATCCTGAGGAGGTTAACTGAGACTCAGCTAGCTACCGTGTCAGTCCACTGACTGATTTAGGCATGTGCCGCATTGTAGGGTGGGGTGGCCGTGTCAACCTTATAGGCTTATTTAGACCAGTCGTGTCAGCCTGAAAAGGCTAATTTAGACTCAGCTAGCTGCCGTGTCAGTCTGATGACTGATTTAGGCGTATGCCGCAATTTTGACTACTTAACCTTGTTCATGAGGTAAGGTGTGTTCATCATGTTTTAGAGCCAACAGGGGCGTAATTTAGGCATGTTTATCGTCATTCTAGGACCAATGGGATGTTGCAGGATTCTGGTAGCTCAGAGATCCCTGCATTCCATATATGTGTGCTTGCATGCTGGGGCCCTGATTAATTGCGACTAGTGCGAGCTACGTCCAGGAGGTGGTATCAGGGGTAGCTGGATAAGCATTTTAACTCTCAACCAGGCTCCCTTTCGTATGTTCCACAGTTCGCCTGGTGAGGGTTCTCCTAGTGGAGAAAGTAGGTTAGGCATGTTGGAGTGCAATGTGCCTTGTCACCCTGCGTTGGCAGTTGACAATCCTACTAGATACACTTTCAACGTACCATAGACATTAGGATTCAGAGTGACGTACCTAGAGAAGCCTGAAAACAGAAAAATCTATCAGGGTGATTTGAAGTACCTGACGCCATCTCATGGGGGTACCAGAGAAATTGTGGTCCCATGAAGCTTTGAGACCACACCACTCCAATAGTAGTATAAAAATTGAAAGGAACAAAGGTATCAGAAAAGGACATGAAATTGGTAGTATGCCTACTACCGGACGTTTTCTTTTTATTTTGAAATAACTTGGCTTTTCATAGTACATTACTCTGTAGGCTAAAATCTACTTATTATTAAAAGTAATATCTCTTCAGGTAAAGTATGTTCTATGGGCGTTGTATGATTTGACCGTCCATAGTCATCAGTCTGTATGCACCCTGGCCAACAACTCCTTCTATCTGGTATGGTCCTTCGCATTTGTAGGCGAATTTTCCTGCCTTTCGATTTTTAGTGTTTTGAAATACTTTACGGAGAACCAGGTCTCCTACCTCCAGGAGCCTGACTTTCACATTCTTGTTGTAACTCCTGGTAACTGACTGCTTGTAGGCATCTAGACGTATCTTTGCACTTGCTTGTAGCTCGTCTACTGTGTCCAGGCTCCTGACCATCTCTGCTTTGTTCAGTTCCCCTGTCATACATTCATACCTGTGAGTGGGAACTAGAACTTCTGATGGAATGACTGCTTCCGCACCAAACACCAGGCTGAAGGGTGTTTGGCCTGTTGCTATCTTTGGCGTCGTTCTATCTGACTATAACACTAGTGGCAATTCATCTGCCCACTTTCCTCCTAACTCCTGTAACCTCCTTCTTAGATTATCCATGATAATTTTGTTGCTGATTTTTTCAGGGTGATGTTCCATCTGGCACAGTATCCCTCAGCATCGTTGGAGATGAATTGTGAGCCATTGTTACATATGATTTCTGATGGGATGCCAAACCTGCAGATGATATTTTGTTTTATGAAAGAGATGACCTGTTTGTCTTTTACTTTTGTGAATGCTTCTGCTTCTATCCATTTGGAGAAGTAATCTGTCATCGCCAGCATCCATATTCCGTTCCTTGTGGCTCTTGGTAGAAGGCCCACTATGTCCATTCCCCATGTCATGAATGGCCAGGGAGAAATGATGGGTGTAAGGAGTCTGTTGGCTGGTGTATCATTGGTCCTGAACGCTGGCAGGCATCACACTTACGAGCATACTTTGCTGCATCTGCCCTCATCGTGGGCCAGAAGTAACCTTGTCTGAGAGCTTTGTTTGACAGACTCCTGCCCCTGCATGGTTTCCACATTCACCACTGTGGAGAGCATATAACACAGTCTGTGCTTCCTGCTTATCCAGACATCGTAAGTAGGGACCTGCCACTGATTTCCTGAAAAGTATATCATCAATTAGAATAAATTTGGAGGCTTTCATTTTGAAGCTTCTTATCTCCTTTCTGTCATCTGGCAGCTTGTTATTATGACGCAGCAAGTCTAGGTAAGGCGTCCGCCAGTCTCAGTCATCTGCCTGTGTAGCTGGCTGATCAGGCGGCTGGGAGTTGGCCCCGGCTTCCGTGGTTGCCTGATCCTCCAATTCTTCTTTGTCTATTTCGTCTCCCTTCTGGATAAAAGGTTCCAACATGTGTGCGATGGGGATACTGGACAGTTCTGTTGGTTTGAATGTTGCCCCCAAAGTTGCTAAGGCATCCGCCTCTACGTTCTGATCTCTGGGAATCTGCTTGAGCTTGCAAGTTTTGAATTTCTGTTTTAGCTCTTTTGCTACCTTTAAATATGCGACAATTTTTGAGTCTCTGGCTATAAACTCGTCATTCACATGGTTAACTATTAGCAAAGAGTCTCTAGATATATGTAGGTGCCTGACTCCCAACTCCAGAGCTAGCTGCATTCCTAGTATCAAAGCCTCGTATTCTGTTTCGTTATTTTTTTGGGAAAATGTAAGCTTATCATTAATGAATGAATAAAAGTCCCATAAAATCATACACTTATGCAACAAAGCATACCAGACACCATTACAAGTGTACTGATTCATTAAGTAACTAACCCAATCAAGGACTCTTCTATTTTTCTATTTTATGTCACAATGTCCCATTCTCATCAGAACTTCATGCCTTACTTTGCTAACCAGAAAACTAGGTCGCTAAACAGAACCTTCCAGTCTACTAAGGTTCCTACAGAACCACAAATGAGCCATCAGACTTGCCAGGATTACAGCAACTAACTTCTTCCTGCAAGCAGAGGGTTGTCTCCATTTAATCCACCATGTAATGCAATTCTTTTCATGGAAAGGGCATAAGCACCAGTCTTTCACCATCTGCAAGCACAACCTGCTGTAAATGCACTCAAAAAAGAGATAAGCATGAGTCTTTTGCTCTATCCCACACAGATAGCAGCAATTCTCTGTAGTGATCTTCATCTTGACCAATTTGTCCTGTGTAAGCAGTCTTTGCTGAGCCACTAACAAGCATAAAAAGGGATGACAAGGTAAAATCCAACTATTCAGCATCCAGGGAAACCAACAGACCTTAGCAGCATCAGGTTTAAGCCATTGGTATCCCTGCTTGATATTATAGTGCTCCACACCAGTAGTAGTGAATAAATGATCTCTATAAATATTTTTCACTTGGCAAATATTCCTTCAAGCCCAACTACAACCTGCACCTGGTTCATAATCCTTCCAGCTTGAGTATTTGATATAGACAGCATGTACCCATTTAACCCATAACTGATCAGCCTTCATTGCAACCCACCTGACATACTTTTCTATGGAAGCTATGTTCCAACTGTGAAGATCTCTGAGACCCAAGCCCCCTTGTTTAAGGGGTTAACAAACCTGGGACCAAGACACCAAGACTGGACTCTCCTTATGATCATTACCATGCCATAGGTAAGCTCCACAAATGGAATCAATCTTCCTAATAATAGTCTTTGGGAGGATAAAAATCCTGGCCCAGTAACTATCTAAAGAACTAAGCACAGATTGAATGAGTACCAAACGTCCAGCATAAGACAGTTTCCTGGACCCTAACCCACGAATTCTATCAACAATTCTTTCAACTAGGGAATGACAGTCCAGAATAGACAATCTTTTGGGAGAGACACTAACCCCCAAATACTTGAAAGGAACTGTCCCCTTAGTCATGACAGTGACAGTTGCAATTTCCTTGCTCAGGCTATCATCCATTCCATTACAATAAAAATTGGATTTCCCACTGTTCATGGATAAACCAGTTGCTTTAGAGAAATATCCAAAAGCTTTTAACAGCAGATCAATGGAAGCTTTGTCACCATTACAAGACAGCATAAGATCATCCGCAAAACAGAGATGGGTTAGCTTTATCCAATTGCACATAGGATGGAATTTGAATCTAGGGTGCTGTTGCACTACCCCCAGAATTCTGCTGAGATACTCCAAACATAAGGTAAACAGGAGGGGATATAATGGGTCTCCCTGCCTGAGCCCTCGTTTTCCTTTAAAGAATCCAAAAGTATCACAATTCTGTTTCGTTATTAGTTGCCTTGAATTCACACCTTCCTGCCTGTGCTATCAGATCCCCCTGTAGTGATCGTAGGAACCCTACACCTGCCCCCCTCTGGTTTGAGGCTCCGTCGATGTGCATCTGCCAGACCTCTGTCTCCCTGCCCCCTTCTAGGGTTAAGATTTCCTCGTCTGCCAGATTTTGGATGGTTGGGCAAAAGTCCGAAACAAAGTCTGCCAGTGCTTGTGATTTGATTGCTGTCCTGGGTCATATTGGATATCATACCCACTAAGGTGTACAGACCATTTTGACATTCTGCCTGACAGCTCAGGTTTTCTCATGACGTATTTCAGCGGGTAGTTGGTAACGACATGTATGGTGTGGGACTCCAAATAGGAGCGTAGCTTATAAGATGCCACTACCAGAGCTAGCACTAACTTTTCAAGAGATGTGTATCTGGTCTCTACCGGCAGCAGAGATTTGCTTACGTAATGGACTGGCTTTTGTTCCTTATCCTGCTCTTTGACTAGAATGACGCTCACCGCTACCTCGGTGATATCTAGGTAGAGGAACAGTGGTTCTTCTGGCTCCGGTTTTGACAGCAGCGGTGGGTTGCTGAGATCATGTTTCAGCTCCCTGAATGCTTGCTCGTGGTCTGCCATCCACTCAAACTTCTGGCTCTTTCTTAGTATGTCGTAGAATAGCCTGCACTTGTCCGAGGACCTTGAGATGAATCTGCTTAAAGCTGCTACTTTGCCAGCTAGTCTCTGAACGTCCTTTGGTTTTTCTGGTGACTCCAATTGCAACACAGCCTTGATCTGCTCGATGCTGGCTTCTATCCCCCTATAGGTTACAATGTAGCCTAAGAATTTACCAGAGGATACTCCAAAGGTGCACTTAGATCGATTTAGCTTCATCTTGTACTCCCTTAGGGTGTTGAATGTCTCTACCAGGTGACGCATGTGATCTGTAGCTTTTTCTGATTCCACCACCATATCATCAATATATACCTTCATAGTTCTTCTTATCTGCTCTTTAAACATGCGGTTGCCAGTCTCTGATATGTGGAACCTGCATTCTTTAGGCCGAATGGCATGACATTGTAACAATATATCCCTCTTTCAGACATGAACGTTGTCTTTTCTTGATCTGCAGGATAAATTTTGTTTTGATTGTAACCACTCCATGCGTCTAGGAATGTCAGCATTTCATGTCCTGCGGTTGGATTCACCATTGCATCAATATGATGTAGCAAGAAGGGCTCTTTAGGGCAGGCCTTATTGAGATAAGTAAAGTCCACTCATACTCTCCATTTTCCATTCTTCTTAGGCACCACCACCACGTTGGATAACCACTCTGGATACTTTACTTCTCTTATCTTCTTTGTTGCCAGAAGGCTGTCTACCTCCTGATTTAATCACCTTATTCCTCTCAGCTGTAAACTTTCTTCGTCTCTGCTGGATGGGTTTATATTTTGGGTCCACACTGAGTTTTTGTGTTATGATGGATGGGTCTATTCCTATCATGTCGTCATGTGACCACCCAAAGCAATCCATGTTAGCCTTTAGAAATTCGATTAGTTGCTGCCTCAGGTTTCCTGTGCATCCAGCTCTAATTAGCACGGTCCTTTCTGGGTGCAGCTTGTCCAGGTTGATCTGATCTAGCTCCTCAGCTGGGGGCTCAATGTATTCGTCCTGGACAGGCTGCTTCTGTAATTGCTATGCTCGAGGGCTGGCGGTGCACTTTAGTGTTTTCTTATAGCAGCCTCTAGCTTCCTCCTAATCTCCTCGTATTGTCTCTATCCCCCCCCCCCCCCATGGAGTGGGGAATTTTAAGCATTGATGGTATGTTGAGGGGACTGCCTTCATCTGGTGCAGCTACGGTCTTCCCAGGATGACGTTGTAGGTAGAGGGTCCGTCTATGACTAGGTACCTGATATGTTTGTTGACCCCTCCCACATAGGTTGGGATAAATATCTCGCCTAGTGAGTTGGTTGTTTCCCCACTGAATCCTACCAACGGGATGGTTTTCCTCTGCAAATCTTTCTCACTAAACCCCATGTTTTCTATGGTTTTCAGCATGATCAGGTTGACTGAGCTGCCTGTGTCTACCAGGACCTTTCTAACTATACAGTTAGCCATTGACAGGGTGATAATGAGCGTATAATGATGTTCCCGTTCGTCACATATATCTCCTTCATCGAAGGCAACAGCAGGTAGATCACTGTGAGAAATTCTGCAGGAATTTACTGGCCTATCTCCCTTAGTCTCAGTGGCGTGCCTTTTAGCTGCTGAGTATGTCAACCCACTTAGATCTGAGCCGCTTGTTATCACGTTTATTATCGTGGTGCATGTGAGTGGAGTTGCAGGCTTCGCGGAGCCTACCTTATCCTGCTGCCTGCCCCACGTGGTAAAAGGTGGCTCAGTTCTCCTTGCTCATACAGACGCTTGATCTCCCTTCGCAGTGTTTAATAGTCTTCAGTGTTATGCCCAATGTCACGATGGAACTCACACTTCTTCTTGCTATCTGTTCGCCATGCACGTCCTTCTACTGGTGGCTTGGGCCACCTCACTCCATCTCCCATCTCCCTGAGTGCTTTCAGGATTCCTCTGATGCCCGTAGTGAATCCGTACTCTGCCAAGTAGGGAGTTGCTGATTTTCTTCGATCCTGTTAACTCCCCTTCCATATGGCCTGTACCTTTCATCCCTCTTACTAGTAGACTGCTTTCTTGCTGATTTCTCTACGGCTGAGGTGCTGGAAACGCTTGGTGTATTAGGCAGGCTGGCTCTGGCTAGGATGTCTTCCTCCAATCTGATTGTGGCAACTGCCTTTTCTTGTACCGCTTCAAAGCTATGACAAGGGTGCATAGGTAGCTTCTTGTACAGGTCGGAGTCATGGTGGAGGCCTCTCCTGAAAGCTTCTACTACTGTTGAAACATCACACTCTCAAACTGCCACCTTCTCGTTATTGAATCTGGTATTGTATTCCCCAATGGTTTCTCCTGCTCCTTGGACGATTTGGTACAAGTCTCCTGCATGTTTTTGTGGCTTCCGGCTGCTTGCAAATTGCTGGGTGAATGCATTTACCAATTCAGCAAATGTGGAGATCGACCTATTGGGCAGGCTTACAAACCATCGAAGTGCTGGACCCGTCAATGTGGATCCAAACCCCTTGCACATGCAAGCCTCCTTTATTTGCCCTACAGCTGTCACTGTCATAATCTTCTGCTTGTACTGCTCATATGGTCAAAGGGATCTGTCGTGCCATCAAAGAGAGGCATGTTTCGATTTATGAATCCCTTTGGCATGGCTGTAACGGATATGGCGTCCACAAATGGTGAGTCGGCATAACTGTCAGGTGCCGCCTTCTCAAGTGGAGGTGGAAATCCTGGGACCCTGCTTACCATCTTCCTTAACTCCAAATATTGTTGGTTAGTTATGCTTCCTGAGTCTGGGGCTCGCCTGTCAGCTACTTTCTGATTCAGTGCGCTGCATGCTGGTCCAAACTCTTGAAGGTTCTGATGTATCATGGCAGCTAATGGGTTGGCAGTCACGAGTGTTCCCTGCTGCCAGTTCTCCTGTGGGCTGCCCGTGGACCCTATGCCAGGTGTCTGATTGGTTGCTATGAGATTACCCACAGGGAGGCTACCTGACCGTGCTTCCACATGGCTGGCTGGCTGCCAGCTATCTGGTGTGAGGTATCCCAACCCTCGTGGGGTTATCCTTTCTTCTGATGATACTGCTGTTAGATCCAACCTTGTCACCAGCTCAGCTGGTATCTGTCGAAGCGGATTACTGCTGCTTGATGCCCCCTGCGTTAGATCTACTAATGGAGCCCTTCCTTCACCCTCTTTGCTTGTTGACGTGACAGACTGTTGCTTCAGAATGTCTATCTGCGCCCATAGTTCCCTGTCTCTTTTCCTTGCTTCAGCTTCAGCTTTCCTCTGGTCTTCTCGCATATTTTCCATGGCCCTTTGAAGGTTTTCTACGCCAGTGAGCAAGATTTGCGTTGGGCTGGGTGGTGGGGTGAGGCCTGAGCTTGTTATATTTTTGTCTGATCTGGCTTGGGCTGCGGCAGCATGGGTTTTGGGAAGTAAAGAATTTTTTGTCGTAGATGTAATGCTTGAGGTGTGCCCAAGAGCCTGAGTTGACACCGTTGATGCCGGGTTTTGAGTATAGTTTGGTGGCAACGACGATTGACTACTCCCTGACACGGCTTCAGACACTTGCTTATCCATCGCGTATTTGGATTATCAACGATTGACGGCCACAATGCCCCATGGTGGGCGCCAAACTGTTTAGGTGATATTTACCAAGTTGATTGTATTAGGTCAATGCAGTCTTACTCGTTTGGATGCTTGATTGGTTATTTGTGTTTGATATTCAAATAAGGAAATAAAGTACGAAATAGAAATTGACACGTAAGATTTGGTGACGCAGAAAACCGATTATGGGAACAACCGCGGGAGGGATGGTACCCTGCCAAATATTGCACTAGCTTCGAATGAGAGGATGAGTACAATTGAGATGGAGTGTAAATCTAGCTAGCACAATGTATTTCGTGTGTATGTGGGATCTTGAATGTCCTTCTTTGATTGCTTCCTTGGCTATTTATAGGGTAAGAACCCTAGATGTATCCTACCATGTTTATAGAAAGGAATATAACTTCCATAACAACTCTTTCCATAACGCGCCATCTCCCTCCATTCTCCCTGATCTCCCTGACTTCTCCCTGAACTCTTTCTAAAACGCCGGTGCTTCATTCCAGCGGGCTTTGCTTTTCTTCGTACGCTCCCTGGCCCATTTGCTCTTTAGCGGACCTTCCTCCACCTGTGGACTCCCCTTCTCTTATTCCTTCTTCATGGCCCATTTTCTTAATTAATTATCAAGTGGGCTTATCCCATTAAGTCATTATGTAAATTTTGACCCAAACAGTACCTAGCTACCACATGCCTGGAGTCGTAATGATTACACCCCTTAAGCGAACCAAGTATCTAGACAAGACGAGAATGTGCCGCCCTTTCAAGAAGGAAATGCCAATCCAAGTATGGTGACAATATCTCCCTACCCTTGTGATTATCAACCATACCACCATCCAAACCCCAATGTTCTACCAACTGATCACTTTGCCACCGGCTTACTTCAAGATATCCACCGGGAACTCTACCATGATCGGGTAAATATGTATCGTGCCCTTTACCCTTCCTTCCACAACTTAGCTTCTCAAGTTCATATAGATCCGGAGGGAATACTTTCTTCTTGCTCACAATCCGAATTGTTATTCCCCAATATGGCTCAAGAAGATGGAGGAGCACATGGGGATAATGGGAGTGAAAGGATGATGGAAGGACAAGTCTCGGAGAATCAAGCTATAATAGAAGTGTATAGTGAGGTAATAAGTTCGTGGAATTCGATAACAAAATTAATGATGGTGCATCATGAAGATGATAGGTGAAGAGCTAAAAGCACAAGAGGAAAGGAGATTTGACCGTTGGTTAATGGTGCCTACCATAGCATCTTGCCACGGACGTAACATTGTGAGCACCTCTGACACTCGCTTTTATGCTCTTACTAAATTGCATTTCATTCTAGATCGTCTCATATAGGTTAATTTTGATTTCTCTGTAGTTGTTGAGCATTATTTCACACCTCGGTAACATAGAGGTGACCGTACTTTTGCTCCCATCAAGGAGAATCGAAATCAACAATCATATTGCACTTTGTATGCATGGCTATGTGATCAAACTTCTCTCTTTTTGCACTAGTAATAGTGTTGTAGCGGTTTGGGGAAGTTTGAACACAAGCAACCCAAGTTAATCTAAATTAGCTCTCCGAACAATAGAAAGCATGCATCACTTAACTTAAATTAGTAGCATCATATGTAATGTATGACATATAGTTGCATTTACTTAGAGTATGCATTCATTCATATCATCCATTGCATATTGCATTTGTATTCCTCTATTCAAAAACCCAAAAATACGTTCTTAATTTTCAAATATTGAAAATCCAAAAACATATTTTTTTTTTCAATAAAACCATATTTTAAAATAAAAAAACATGTCTTTACTTACATACCTTGTACATTGAGAACAATGTCCAAAATAAGTGTGGGGGTGCAAAAACTTATAAAAATTTTGAAAAAAATCCCTAAAAATTTCAAAATTCCAAAAAACGAAAAACACGTTGTTTACTTTAGTAGTTTAGAATTGTATATACGTGTGCTTTTGTTATCTTCTCACATAGGTAAACCACCTCATTTGAGGCATAACTCAAGGGAACATGAAGAGGAGGATTAGCTTGTATGTCAAGGAGGAAATGGTATGGATTTTTTTGCGGTTTATGCGCTTATGTGTTGTTAGGAGTTTGAATTTATTTGCATAACACATTGTTAGTTGCATTCATATAGGTTGTATATATGCTTAGTTTTTGTTAGGCCCAAATTAGCCCGATCTGACTTCAGTCTAGCTTGGCACAATTACGCTGATTGGGGCAACCAAAGTCCAGGCAAATATAATTATTGTTTTACAGGCAAAGAACACCAGAGGATAAGCAAGCTATCAGGCCCAGGAGGAAAGACCTGATAACAAGCATAGAATTAGCCTGATGGAACTCTCCAGCAGGATGAATAAATCAGCAGACAGGTAGGACAGTTATGCATATGTCCTATTCTCACGGAAGACCAAGTCCAAGCACAAGAATATGCTACATTCATAAATCACAACGTGCAAAAGGAGAAGAATAGGAAGTTGTTGAGGAAGAATAGGTTAACCAGATTAATAGGGAATGTGCCCTATTAATCAGGAAACGATTCCAACAATTAAAATGAACGTTGGATGGAGAATAACGTTAATTAGAAAGGTAATAAATAGCATGGAGGAATACTTGTAGAAAGGACAACGAAAACATATCAGATACATACAATTTATCAATTATCTTACCGTATATTCAATCTCTTATTCGCATATTATTGTTTAATTTATCCAAGGAATATAAACAATATTATTCATTCTTCATCTTTTTCATTCATTAACTTATATTTTTGTCTCAAATATTGGAACTAGATACCTACGCTACTTAATCATCAGGCCGGATCCTTACAGGGAAAATCATGCTAAAATAATTGGCGCCCACTGTGGGGCATCTAGTTCACTAATAAAAAAAATCTTTTCTTTTATCATTTTCCATTTAGTATTCACACACAAAAATGGTAGAACTTACCCCAGAGCAACAATTGGCCGCTGCCTTGGCTAAAATTAAAGAACTGGAAACAATTCTAGAAAAAGCAGCTCAAGCAGAGGCCGAGATCACTAGGCTTAAGGAATCAGAGTCTAGCCTGTGAAAGAAGTTGGAAAGTCAGGCCTCAGGCTCCAAAACCAGATTCGAGCGAGGAACCCCATTCTCATCCATCATCAAGCAAATTGACTCCTTCAGTTTTGGAACTCCGGAGAAAGATACCTCCTCTGGCCCACAAGTTATTCCTGACAACGAAATAAACAAGACTGAGGAAGCAATAATGATGGCCATGCTTCAGGAAATCCAGAAACTCCACAACAAGATAGATATACCTGGAGTGCCAGATCCTGTAGCTGAGGTGGAAGTTGATAGCTTTGCTGACTCACCCTTTACAAAAGAAATTGCAAAGATTGATCTCCCCAAGAAATTTACCGTCTCATCTATGAGAACCTATGGTGGGACCTCTGATTCACAAAACCACGTTGCTATATTTAAACAGAAGATGTTAACCGCCTTAATACCCAGTGAATTCGGGCAAGTTTGCATGTGTAAAGGCTTTGGTACTACCCTGACTGGAGCAACATTGCAGTGGTTCATCAACCTCCCAAATGGAAGTATCAAGAACTTTGCAGACTTGGTCAATGGCTTCAATAAACAGTTTGCAAGAAGCAGAGACATCGCTAAGAGACCCAGTAACTTGTTCAGGGTAAAGCAGCTTCCTGAAGAGTCCCTCAAAGAATTCCTGGCTAGATTTTTCAAAGAAAAAGTGGCCATTCCCAGGTGCGACGAAGAAACAGCAGTAGAAGCTTTCACGCAAGGAGTTTTGCTTGACAGTGACATCTATGCAGATCTAACCAAAAAGGCATGTCCAACCTTTGCCACTGTTCAGTCCATCACCTTGGAGCATGTCAGATTGGAAGAAGATCAACTTCAGAACAAACTCATCCGGAGGAAAGCAAAGCTATAGCCACACTAACAGGAAGAGCTCCTACCAGAAAGGAAACAACCACAGATCAACACCCTATTCCAGACCTGAACGATCTGAAGTCAATGTGGCACAGGAACACAAAGGTAACCTTTCTAGCCAACTAACTATTCCTGAATATAACTTTTCTATAAATACTGCAGGATTGATCAAACGCCTGGAAAGCCTGGGAGACACAGTTAGATGGCCCAAGAAATCTGACAACCCCAGGAAAGATCCAACAAGATGGTGTGACTTTCACCAGGACATCGGACACTCCACAGAAGAGTGCATTCAGCTCAGGAAACAAGTGGCTTACCTCCTAAAGAAAGGTTAACTGAAAGATTTAATCCAGCAACCCAAGGGCAAAGACGAAGGACCGGGCAAGAGAGATCCAAGAAACAACAAGGATCCTCCTCCTCCTCCCCCCATCTATGAAGTCAAGTTCATAAACGGAGGCTCAGAAATCTGTGGCTTGACCAGCTCGGCCGCTAAAAGAATCGCCAGGGAGTCTAAACTTCAACCCCCTTCTAGATCTAAACTATTACCTGCTGTTACTTTTGATGACTCAGACTTGCAGGGAGTACCAGACCTACACCATGATAGCCTGGTAATTACCATGAAAATTGGCACATCTAAGGTATCAAGAATCCTGATAAACGGAAGCAGTTCAATCAACTTGGTGATGCTGGACGTTCTCAAAGCCATGAAAATAGATGAAGAGAAAATTATCAAGAAATCCAGTGTCCTGGTCGAATTCAGCGGAGAAACAAAGAACACCCTGGGAGAGATTAGCTTGGCAACCTATGTAGAAGACGTAGCTTCCTATGAAAGATTTGGAGTAATGGATTGCCTATCCTCATACAACGTAATCCTGGGCAGACCTTCGATCCACAACGTCAAAGCAATCCCGTCAACATATCATCAATGCGTAAAGATACCAACTGAATGGGGGATAACCACCATCAGGGGAGAACAGAAAGCAGCCCAGGAATGTTACACTCAGGCTTTGAAACCTTCAAAGTCAGGTAAGTCCCTCGCATAGCAACTAAAGTCCCCTGTCAGGAATGAATATATTGCCCAATCACAAATGAAAACAGGAGAGGTCATTTTGGATCCAGAATTCCCTGACAGGAAGGTACTTGTAGGATCGACGCACCGACTCGACTCGGGCCCTAATCTGTCGACTTTCTCAAAACTAAAATGTCTTATTTTGCTTGGTCACATTTTGACATGATTGGTATAGATGCTGATATTATAACTCATAAGTTAAATATTGACAAATCGTTTAAGCCTATACAGCAAAAAAGGAGAAAATTTGGTGCAGAAAGAAATGAAATCATCAATCAAGAAGTTGACAAGCTATTGGACATGGGAATGATCAGGGAAGTGATGTACCCCGACTGGCTTGCCAATGTAGTAGTTGTCCAAAAGAAAAATGGCAAGTGGAGAGTCTGCATGGACTACACCGACCTGAATAAGGCCTGCCCAAAAGACCCATTTCCCCTGCCACATATCGATGCAATGGTGGACACTACTGCAGACCACGAGATGTTAACATTCATGGACGCTTCCGGTGGATTCAATCAAATAAAGATGCACCCCGCGGATCAGGAAAGTACAGCCTTTATTACTAAAAGAGGAGTATATTGTTATACTACCATGCCTTTTGGATTAAAAAATACAGGTGCAACGTATCAAAGATTAGTCAACATGATGTTTAAAGACCAAATCGGAGACACCATGGAATTCTACATTGATGACATGGCAGTCAAATAAAAAAAGGCAGAAGACCACGTCAAAGACCTTGAAGTGGCATTTCAAATACTGGAAAAAATCCAAATGAAGCTAAATCCACAAAAGTGCCCTTTTGGAGTCTCAGCAGGCAAATTCCTGGGCTATAGGTGACAAAAAGAGGAATAGAAGCCAGTCCTGAACAGATCAAAGCCATCCTGTAGCTAGAACCACCAAAAATGGTCAAAGACATACAAAAACTGACAGGGAGAATAGTAGCCCTGAACAAGTTAATTTCGAGGTCATCAGAAAGGTGCAAATCATTTTACAATTTGCTCAGGAAGAATAAAGATTTCCAGTGGACTACTGATCACCAGGCTGGCTTTGAAGATCTGAAAGCATATCTATCCTCTCCACCCTTGCTGGCAAAACCAGTCAAAGATTTAACCCCGACAAGATACCTGTCGATCACATCGAGATCACGGTCAGCGCAGTTCTGGTCAAAGAAATGGATGGACAGCAACACCCTGTCTACTACGTAAAAAAAATTCTACTAGATGCAGAGATAAGGTATGGCCTACTTGAAAAATATGTTTTAGCTTTAATTATGAGCTGCACTAAATTAAGACCATACTTTGAAAGTCACCCTATAATAGTCAGGACCAATCTTCCTATTAAGTCTGTACTTAGGAAACCAGAACTGTCCGGACGAATGTGCAAATGGTCAGTCCAGTTAAGAACTTACAACATAACGTTTGAACCTAGGACAACAATTAAATCACAAGCACTAGCAGACTTCGTGGCTGATTTAAGCCCCTCCCTAGAACCTCACCTGATAAAACAAGTAAACAGACTGACCAATGACCAGACAGATCTAGAATGGACCTTGTTTGTCGATGGTGCAACCAACATGAGGGGTACTGGCCTAGGTGTGGTGCTAAAATCGCCACAGGGGGATAAGATAGTACAGGCTATAAGTTGTGCATTTGAAGCCACCAACAATGAAGCTGAATATGAAGCCTTAATAGCTGGATTAAAGGTATATATTGACCTTGGTGTACAAAATCTAAAGGTACGTACTGATTCCCTTCTTATTTCAAATCAAGTAAATGGAGTCTATATCGGAAAAGACTCAAAAATGATGCTTTATCTAGAAGTTGTCCAAAATTTAAAAAGCAAGTTTCGTAATTTTAATATTGATCAAATACCCAGGGACTTGAATACCCAGGCTGATGCCCTAGCTGACCTAGGATCCAATTTCAGTCCCCCTGGCCATTTATGAAATGGGGCATGGATATAGTTGGAAAATTACCTCAAGCACCTGGGCAGAAAGTTTTCATGCTAGCAATGACTGACTACTTCTCCAAATGGATAGAGGCTGATTCATACAGGCAAGTCAAAGAGAAGGATGTCATAGCATTCATCAAATGTAACATCATATGCAGATATGGCATCCCCTCAGAAATAGTGTGTGGTAATGGCACACAATTCGTGGGAAAAAGAACAGCATCTTTCTGTGCACAATGGAATATTAACCTGGTAACCTCCACATAAGGTTATACAAAAGCCAATGGTCAGGCAGAATCCAACAACAAAGTAATAATCAGTTGCCTGAAGAAGAAGCTAAAGAAAAGGAAAGGCAGATGGGCTGAAGAACTCCCCTTGGTCCTCTGGGCTGACCGGACCACGCCTAAAACATCTACAGGCCAAACCCCCTACTCCCTGGTCTATGGATGTGAAGCAGTAATCCAACCAGAAGTTGACATCCCATCTGCCAGATGCAACCTGAATACAGTAACAAGCAATGCACCTCTAATGGAGGACAGCCTAGACTTAACAGAAGAACTGAGAGATGCACCCAACATTAGAATGGCAGCCTATCAGCAAACAGTGGTCAAAAGCTACAATAAGACTGTTAAAGCCAGAGTATTCAGAATAGGATACCTTGTTCTC
Source organism: Silene latifolia (assembly GCF_048544455.1). NCBI lineage: Eukaryota > Viridiplantae > Streptophyta > Magnoliopsida > Caryophyllales > Caryophyllaceae > Silene > Silene latifolia. Next base: position 252,602,180 of record NC_133538.1, on the reverse strand, counting down.
AGAAAAGATTTTCCAAATACAAAGGAGAAAAACACAGGCAAACTGGCTCCAACCTAGGAAGGCCCCTACCTGATCGACTCAATAGTCGGTCATGGCGCTTACAGGCTACAAACCCTGGACGGCGAGATGATCCCCAGAGCTTGGAATGTTTCACACTTAAAACTATTTCACATATAAAATACATCCATTAGCCCAGGTAAAAATCTTTACTTTATCCTTTTTGACTGGCCTGATATGCAACTACATGTATGATACTTGCCATTATATGAATAAATATCCTATATGATTCCTCTTATTATTTGCCTGAATACTTGTCAATATTCTCATTCTTCTTTCTTCTCTTACCAAATAGAATCTTGAATATTTGTTAAATTAATGCATGCGTCAAATTCACACCACACCTTACTTAAAACAAATTTTCAAGATTGAGGGCCACTCCACTGGCATACATATTACTCATATGCAAAAAATACCCAACTTTCAGTTGCAGAAATAGGCCTTGAAATACTGAGCTTAGTTCAAATAAACAAAATAGGTCATAAGCCCTCCAGACAGGCATGGGTCGTAAGCCCTCCAGACAGGCAATAACCCCGCCCATAACACAAAATCCTGGCCAGATCCAGTGAAAGGAAACCTGGCCTGATCCAGTCGAATAACTAGCCCGATCCAGTACACATCTGATACCACAAATATGCCTTATTCAACTATATCCCAAAACACAATATAATATCAAAAAACTACCAAAGATCGATTATTTAAAGGTCAAACAAAATATTCATTCCAGGAACATCCACCCTGGATAGTACCTACCTAAAATTACCCAAAAGAAATAATTATCCATTCCAGGAACATCCCCCCTGGATGGGCCAAAACAAAGACAAAAGTCTAAACAAGTTTTGAATCAGAAACTGACCCACAACCCTCTAACATTTCCTGATCAGCAGATTTTTACTTGGAAGGAGGAGAGTCTACTTCCTCTTCCTGACCCACATTGGCCAAGTCAGAATACTGGGTATCCAAAGCTGCCTCGTCCCGATCCAGATCCCACTTAGCCCTGTCAGATTCAGGATCGCTCATAGCATCAACCCGACCTTTCCCAAAGAAATATTGGGCAGCATCAGCAAGCCGTGCCTCCACCAGCTCCTTTTCAGCACCAAGATCTTCATTTTTCTTCAGCTGATCCTGCATCGCCTGCTTTTCAGCAACCAACTCTCTTCTGATAGCTTCAAGCTCCCCCCTTACAGCTTCGAGCTCTTTCCTGGCTACCTTCTCAGCATTTTTTGCAGCTACCTCACAAGCCTGAGCAGCTCTAGACGCCTCCCTGGCTGATCCTAGCTGAGACTTAAGTACTGACTCGTTACCCCTGGACGTATGCAACTCATGATTAACCTGGTCCAACTTTTCTTCCAAACCGATGATTCTAGTGTTGTGAAATGTGTCCTCAACAATAGTCTGATCGCATGATATAAATATCATTATTAAATCTCATACCAAGAATACGAAAGGGATGATACATAATATATATATATATATATAGTCAACTGGTCCACACATATCGGTAATGATTGGCTGGCTAGAGTTTGACATTACTGTCGTGCGACGGTGGTGATCAGTTGATCCCTTGAGGTCACACCTAAAGGACGATTCCCTTAATTGAAAAGGTTAATTAGTTGTATACCGATACAGATTAATTAATTCCTTAAAATTGAACAATTCGATTTGTGAGAGAGAATATTGATATCTTATTGTAATGGGATTAAATAAGATTTATTTTAGTAATAAAATGCTTTATTACTAAAATTGTTTATTGTTTGAGAAACAATAAAAATAAGAATGAATGGTTGATTATAATTACAAGATATTGTGAATTATAATTATTTGACCCATTTTATTTATGTGGATCAAGTATCACTAGTCAATTTGTTGAATGTAACTTGATTAATTCATAAAATGATATTTATGTGATAAATATGCATTAAGTTAATTAATAACATGTATCATACTACATGTGACATATTGTGTCACAAATGACAAATTGACAAAATAAAATGGTAGTCCATTTTATGTATATGGACCGAAAATGGAGGGTGTGTTAGTTGGTTTTGGTTGTTTTATTTTATTTGATAAAGTAAACATAATGATGTCTACCTACAACTAGTCTTACATTTCTTACACACCTATATTTTTGATAAGAGAAATAGAAAAGCAATGATGCTCCTTGGGCATGTGTTGGGCGGCCACACTACTCTTAATTGAGTAGTGTTGGTTCTTTCTATTATTTTCTTCTAAGATTACCATTCAATCAACATGCAAAATGTTCATGAATATTCTCTCTTCTCTCTCCTTAATCTTCATCAAAGAGGATGAGATTTTAATCCAAATTTGTTCAAAAGATTACTAAAATTATCAAAGTAATATATGAGTATTAGTAATCAAATTTAAGGTAAACCACAATATAAACATCTAGTACATGTTAGTTTGTGGGTTTGAGGGATAGTCTTGGGTGCAACTAATTGGAGGGCTTCTATTTTGAGGTCATGTATGTTCATCCATTAATGGAAAGCTCAAGAACTAACAAGAAGGAGATCTTGTTGGTGCCCAATATGACCGAAATTATTATGGTGAGAAAATGATTTCTTCTCTTACCTTATTGATGTTTGCATGCATAAGATCTAGAATTTATTTTATGACCAAATAAATATGAAACATATAAGAATATGTTATATAATGAGATATAGATTTCCAACAAGCGGTATCAAGAGCACAAGGTTGTTTGCATGCAAATCGGTTATAGTGTTTCCGAGTTATACGATTAACAAATAAAACTTGTAAATTTGTGTTATTATGATATATCACAAAATAAATTTTTGCATGTTAAAGTTCCTGATCCTAAAATGTATTTAGGATATTTTGGTTAATTTATGGATTTTATTGTTCATTTTATAAAATAATGGCATTTAAATGTGATTTTATGAGTAAAAATGTCATTTTCGGTCTAAAATTAGCTATACTTCTAATTTTCCAGTGATTTTTGGATATGTTTTCACATATATTATTTTGAGATAACCTGTAAATTTGCGTAAATTTTGGACTTGTTATCCTCGAAAAATGGATTTTTCATTATTAAATTCGGATTGAGGTGAAAAATAGGTTAATATGAGATAAATTTCGAATCTGGTCATAGAAATTTAGTATGTTGTCACATGCAATTTTACAAGATGTGTGTAAAATAATGGGCTATAATGAAGTCTTTTTGCATGATTTATGGATTTTTGAAGAAAAATAGCATAAATAGTGACATTATTAGTGAAAAATTAATAAAACATAATCTATGACTAAGGAAAAACGTTATATGTTGCATTTTATTATCTTTTTAAGATCTAAAATTGAAAAGTTAATGAATATAATTTTCCCATGTTTTTATGATTATTTTATTAAAAACCGATAAACCGCAACATTGTTTTTCCGGAAAAATTTCGAAATTTTTGACCTAAGGTTTTGAACATTATGAGTGTCATGGTATTTTTCTAGAATGTTCATGAGTTTAAATTTCAAATTTTGATTTTTTTTTAAATTTTGTGATTTATTTGAAGTTTATAGCTTATTTTTGTAATTTTTAGTCCATTAATGAACAATTTTATAAATATGAGTTAATTATGGTCAAAAAAATTAGTGAAGACTAAATTTTGAGTCCTAAGAGGTTAGAGTAATTAACTTATGCATAAATGTGAATTTATGTAATTTTTGTGATTGTAAAATGTTGAAATCACGCAAATCCGTAAAATCCGAGTAATATACGATATTGGCTAATTAAAGGCGATTTAGCATAAAATTGGGCATGTTCATACATATTATAATGCTGCATTTTCTTTATGATTGTCATAATTTTAATTTATGTAATTTTGAATTATGTAATTTTACTTAGTATGGCCTTAGTTTTTAATTGGTATTACCCGAAATGTATGGGAATATCGATTCGGTTGTAATTTTATTGTGATCTCGTATCACCGTCTTGTAATTTAATAGATTTATTTTATTTTAGTTACAAATGTATAATAGGAAATTATGTAATTTATTATGTAATTTTATTCATTCCGGAGTTCCCAAAGACGGATTTCTTCAAGAATGGCGATACATAAAGACGGTGTTACCTCGAGATGCGTGTCACAACCGAAGTTCAAGGGACCAATGGAGTTGGTTTCCGAATATGTAATAGTTAATTAGATTTTATATTTTAGGAAGGCCATATTAGGATTTAATTTTTTTTTTATGCTTTGCATTTTATTTATATGTCGCATGCATCGCTAAATCGCCATAACTAAAACATGCATTGTCATTTTAATCGAGTTTATCGACCGTGTCAATTAAAATTATCGTAGTTCACCGCTTTAGTTAACTTAAAATGTGATAGATAATAAATTGACATGACCTCTCGCTAAAATAAACAATTGAGACATAGCCTTACCAAATAGTAGAAACCATGAAAACCTATTTCGCGAGGGAGTGCACTCGGTTACCCCGGGGTACAAACCTTGTTACGTAGGGGAAGTGGGTGATAAATGTCTACCCACCGAATTCATGTTGATGAGGGTTTCATCGGCTACCCCGTGCCCAAGTTAATATGGGTTTGGATCATGGACACATTTATTCGAAATTTGGATTGAACTCAACAAAAGTTTTTTTTGATAAGGGTTTCATCGGCTACCCCGTGCCCTTGTCGAATGTGTTTTGGGCTATAGATAAATATTAGAGTAATTTTATCGACCGAGAGTTCTAAAAGTAGAATCGATTAAAGAGTTAATCCACCGAGTTATATTGATAAGGGTTTCATCGGCTACCCCGTGCCCAAGTTAATATGAATTTGGATCTTGGAATCATTTATCATAGTTGGGTAGAGGTCACTATTTAAATGCTATACTTGTTTACAAGTATTATTATAACGATGAATGTTTTGTTTTCATTATTCCGTTATCATATTGTTCTATTTCTTTACCACAATTCATATACGATATCATTTCGATTTTTGATTCAAATCTCCATTAAAACATCGTAACTAAAGACAAATATGAATTTTCTTCTAAAACCTCATATTATCCATTGGAAGGATCTCTTGTAAAGAGTATAGATAAAAGTTATTCATTATCAAACAGGTTTTTGATTTTTGACTAACACATCTACTTACAATGGATTGTTATTCATATACTTAATTGAATTAAGTACCTTGAAGCGATAAATTATTTTGATAATTAGTTTTGTCAAGAATTCGTAATTGACCAAAATAACGCAACCACTTCAATGAAAGTTTTAAGACTAAAACGAACGAATGAAGAGTAATCTTCATGAATTCAATTTTGCTTCTCAAAGCAAAGACTCATTGAAATAAGTGGGATCATTCTCTTAAACCGTTAAGATGAGGACAAGGTTCAAGAAGTAAAAATTATAATGGAATTGATACAAGGTAATGTTAAAAGTAAAGTTATTGAGAATAGCGATACTAAACCTATCAATTCCGACCGATAAAGTTTCCACTGTCTTAAATGTTGGACAATAGAAAGGAAACTACCCCAAATTATTGAAGAATCAACAAGTTAGTTGTGGGACATCTAATGGGACCTTCTTCTTTAAATGTTTATTTGATTAAACATAAATTTTGCTAGTACTACTTCGTCAATATTAGAAACCGGTGGTGGTTTTCATCATTATGTTTGATACATAGGATGATTAGAATATGACGACTAGCAACAATGAAGTCGAGAGATAGAGTCATTGTGTACTAAATCTAATTTTCGGGTTTGGAGTTGTACTTAATTATGACTATTAAGTACATAAACTCTAAATAAGTATATAAACTTGTTAAGATACAAAAGAGGTTTTCACTTTTGTGACCCTATACACCACGATTTGATGTATGGCTAGCCCATTATCAAGGTGATTATATTCTAAACCAAACTAGAATGATATATCATGTAGATGATGTAAGATTCAAATTAGTAACCCAAGATTAAACCTTAAATTTTGGAATGATGAACGCAAAGAGTTATCGAGTACTCTTGAAACCATTAGATTGTTAATGGTATATGCGTATCTTGTATTCAAAGCAAGATGTCTCGTGCCTTTTTGGTTGAAAAGGAGATCGAGGTTATAAATCATCGATCCAAAATAGGTTGATCATCATCTTTTACCAACGATTTAAGTTGACACTAGTGTGTTCACTTAATAAGGTATATAGAGAAATCTTTGAAGAAGTTCAAGAGTTCAAGGAATCACGATTTAGTCGTGATGGGATTATCAAAGTGAAGACTTTGATATAAGCAAAAGAAAATGTGATATAGTATCACAAGTTAATCTCTCTTAACACGCATTATGGGATAATGTATGATTGGATAAGAATTCAAACGCTATTCGATAAGGTTTGGACTTCGATCAAGTTACTTTGAGTTACTTGATCCTTTTGGGGATTTTATCATTTTGTCTAGATTAATTTTCCACTAAATCGAATCATATAAGATATGAAATGGTAAGGGTACCATGCTTGTAAGTTTTCACAAGAAACAAATGCTCATTTTTCCCTTTTCTATTATCACGAGTACACCGGGTTTGTGGCTCGTGAACCTGTCTTTCTAAAATACAAGTTTATTTCTAGAAGACAGAGTGGGAGAAAATTATTCAAGAGCCACAAAGAATGTTATGTCGCAAGAAACTGGTCTTTCTTGGCTACATGAGACGTTTTGTAAGATGTTGTTTCTTTAAAACCTAGGAGGTTAAAATTCGTCACTTGTTGAAAATAATGAATTCATGCTACTTTTAAGAAAGTAAAGAGCTTATAACTTACAAAAGAAATTGTTTGATTCAAGTTGATTACTTCTGGAAAGTAATGAATAAATGACTTACATAAGAATGTTTAAGTCACAACTCACTATAAGGCTTTGAGCCATGAAAATCCGAAATAAAAAGGCTTGATTAGTGACAAAGGATTTTGCACTAATAAAGAGAGATTTCAAAGCTTGATTGGTGGCAAAGAGTTTTGCACTAGTTGAAATGCTTAAGTCTATTTGGATCTTCTTAGGGATTGTGTTTCAATATTATGAAATACATAGCGAGTGAATCTAAAACCCACTTCTTCAATTAGAAGGAATGTATTCAATACATGTCTTGAGTTTTTGTAGATTCTTGCAATCCTATGATAATGTGAAACTTAAGAGAGAATCTTAAGTAGGACATTAATGAGTTGGAATCAATGTTTTGATCATGTTATAAAACTTTTCTCGATAAGTCGAGAAGTTGTGTTTATACATGGAGTTTAGTGGGAGTTACGGAAATTTTATTTAGTCCGATATGTGGATGACATATTGATCATTAAGAATGATTTAAGACTTTTGGAGTATTATAATACATCTTGAATATCTGGTTTTATGAAGATAAATCCACATGATATTAGCGTCAATAAGAAGTCTTATGTTGATAAGATTCATGACTAGTTCAATTAAATTGAACATATTTGATTGATTTCATTTGCTTCCACTGCTGGATCAATTAAATGAGTAATGATGTATAACACTTCATATACTTTGAGTATGATGAATTGTTTTCAAAATCGAATTTAAGTAATCTTTATCAAGTAAGCCATAAAGATTACCCTTAAGTACTTGCAGAAGCATTAAGGAAGTAAAGCAAAGTGTTTATGATGCAATTTTGTGTAAGGGTGTTACACAAGTGACAATTGACAATTGAGATTGCGCATGGTTTCCGACAAAACCATAATCAAAACACATTAGGATGGTTAAGATACCATTGTGGCTATGTTATTTAAGAAATAGATTTTCTAGAATCGTTCTAGGCAATAAAGAACAATGAGAGATATTTATAACGGAAATTGAGTAAACTTGCCATCATGAGATGTGCAAGAGAATGAGTCACGCACACTGTGAAAACAGTGGGAGCTATTCTAAGGCTAGAGGACCTATGTCTTGATTGGATCTCGACATGTACTCAGAAAGTTTTGTGATGCAAATGTATACATTACAAAGGAAAACGAGTATGTAGTAAGGTTGAGTAAGGTACAAGAAGTTGATAAAACCTACTAACCAAAGCCTTCTCATAGGCTTAACATGATAAGTCATGTCATTTCAATTAAACTGAGATGAACAACTACATTCAAGATCAAATCAGATTATAGAACATGAAATAGTAATCAGGCATTGACTATTCATATGTGATAATTGCATTTGTCGTTCGAGTTTTACTTTAAAACTCTTTTATTATACTTTGTTACATCCAAACGGGTTGTAGAGACAATTGAACCCCGATAAAGTGAACACGGATTAGCATTGTATTCGCCCATAGTCACTTGTATGAGGTGACGTGTCGAAGTGACTAGAGTGTGATGCGATTGATGGCAAGTTCAAGTGCCATAGAGTCATGTGAGATGACTAATCGATCACATAGGCAGACTGTTAGGAACACTTTGTCGGGCAAAGGACCGCTTATAGAGTTCGGCAAATTTATATAGCCTGGTCGTGGCGAGAGCTACTATAGTATTCTAATGAGTCGATTCTTTTGACTAAAGACTGTTCACCTAAGATGGCACAGTTTCAGATTAACTTTGATTTGTGTTTCTACGACCTTCGTAAATGGGGTCAAATGGGCATATTTTGGGTTATGATGGCTGTGGCTAGTCGAAGGGAATAAGTGCGATAGGAATTGTCCATCCCCTTGTCAGGGTTAAAACAATATCTCAGGGCCACTCGAGGAGTAATGAACTGGAAATGCGTGGCCACGCTCGGAAGGTATCTATGATAGATAAATCCGGTCAATCAGTTATTCTCCAGATCGAGGAAACCACTCTCGATATGATCACTTGCAAGTACGACCCGAAAGACACCTTGCATTGAGTGGGAGATAGTAATAGGACAAGAGAATTGGTGACGCACACTTGTCGAGGACAAGTGGGAGATTGTTGGGAAATGTGTCCTCAACAATAGTGCGATCGCATGATTTAAATATCATTATTAGATCTCATACCAAGAATACGAAAGGGATGATACATAATATATATAGTCAACTGGTCCACACATATCGGTAATGATTGGCTGGCTAGAGTTTGACATTACTTTATCGTCGACGGTGGTGATCAGTTGATCCCTTGAGGTCACACCTAAAGGACGATTCCCTTAATTGAAAAGGTTAATTAGTTGTATACCGATACAGATTAATTAATTCCTTAAAATTGAACAATTCGATTTGTGAGAGAGAATATTGATATCTTATTGTAATGGGATTAAATAAGATTTATTTTAGTAATAAAATGCTTTATTACTAAAATTGTTTATTGTTTGAGAAACAATAATAATAAGAATGAATGGTTGATAATAATTACAAGATATTGTGAATTATAATTATTTGACCCATTTTATTTATGTGATCAAGTATCACTAGTCAATTTGTTGAATGTAACTTGATTAATTCATAAAATGATATTTATGTGATAAATATGCATTAAATTAATTAATAACATGTATTATACTACATGTGACATATTGTGTGACAAATGACAAATTGACAAAATAAAATGGTAGTCCATTTTATGTATATGGACCGAAAATGGAGGGTGTGTTAGTGGGTTTTGGTTGTTTTATTTTATTTGATAAAATAAACATAATGATGCCTACCTACAACTAGTCTTACATTTCTTACACACCTATATTTTTGATAAGAGAAATAGAAAAGCAATGATGCTCCTTGGGCATGTGTTGGGCGGCCACACTACTCTTAATT